>NW_001509762.1:3794703-3798994 GCF_000149645.3 Aspergillus fischeri NRRL 181 | reverse complement strand
GAGAATAATCTGCTACATAAGACATTTATGAAAATGGCTAGCCTGGGACCTAGTGAGGATATAAGATAATAAGGTTTTATCCCCCATGAGGGTTTTATCCTTATAGATCAGCCATATCAAAAGAATTGCCATTCATTCTAGGCTGATATAACTAGCATATTTTTACCTGATTAGAGGTTTTTAATGCTAGAAACTAGCATATTAGCTAGGGAAAGAAACTAGTGCCTTTTTCCCTTTTATAAAGAAAGGTTTTTGCACTAGGAAAATGAATATTTAATCTAAACATTCCCATGTTTAGCTTAAGGGGGGGTGTTGGTGAAAACCATGCTATAGTTGATTGTTGACCATATCCATGGGTTGATCCGCTATGGTTGATCGTTGATCATATCTATGGTTCTAACCTTATGGTCATGGATCATCATTGATCATCATCGATTTCAACCATTAGCAAATGGTGATCTAATCTATGAGATCACCCAGCTATGAGATCATTCAATATTCGAATGGCCTATGCTAGAAGGAATCATCTATAAATACACCCTTAAAATCACCCTATAGCTAGTCATAATTAATTAAGGAATTAAGACATTAAGCTAAGATATCCTTAGCTATTTTTCCTTCTACTATTCTATTCTATTCTACTACCATTCCTCCTATTCTTCCTTTATACCTAGGCAAGCCATCTATTCCCCTCTATATTCATGAAATTTCCTTTGTCATTTATATACTATTTAGTATATACTGTTCATTTTTATTCACACTACTATTAAGCTAAAAATCTACTAAAATAAAAGTTTATAGCTCTAGGCTATTTCCTAGTTAATAAAAACTTATAGAAGTATAAAGACTTAACTAATTAGTAACTAGTTAAGGACTAATTAGAAACTAGATACTTATTTTTTCTATAATTAGATAGAAAGGTTATAAAGATTATCTTATTAAACTCTTCTTTAATTCTTTTATAGGATATATTAATTTTAAAGCTCTTAAGAGAGCTTAGAATTTAAATCTATTAATTAAATCTATAGATAACTATTATATAATTATTATAAGTATAGATCTTCTAGATATATTACTATTAACTAGTTAGTTACTAGCTTATAACTAATATATAACTAGTTACCTATCTTATACTCTAGATAGTAGTTATATTTATATATAATATTATTAATATCTTAACTATAAGAATAAAGAAGGGCCTTTTTCTTTATAATAATAACTATAAATTAATCTTAATTAATAAAGTTATTATAAATCTATAAAAGGGTCTAGCTATTATACTACTAATAAAACTTTTTAAGTATAAGGCTTTATAAAAAGATACCTATAATTAATTAGTAACTAGTTAACTATTAGTTTAGAACTAGTAATAAACTTAGAGTAAGATCTAGATTTTATATTTACTTAATAAGATCTAGAATCTTATCTATAATAAGCTATGATAGCTTATTTAGAGAAGATAATAGATAAGTATAAATACTAGTTAAGAGAAAGATAGCATAAGGATATATCTTAAGATCCTCTAGAATAAAGATTTAAAAGATAATCTTATAAAGTATTCTTTCTAGCTTTCTAGCTTCCTATAGATTGTGAATAAAAATGAACAGTATATACTAAATAGTATATAAATGACAAAGGAAATTTCATGAATATAGAGGGGAATAGATGGCTTGCCTAGGTATAAAGGAAGAATAGGAGGAATGGTAGTAGAATAGAATAGAATAGTAGAAGGAAAAATAGCTAAGGATATCTTAGCTTAATGTCTTAATTCCTTAATTAATTATGACTAGCTATAGGGTGATTTTAAGGGTGTATTTATAGATGATTCCTTCTAGCATAGGCCATTCGAATATTGAATGATCTCATAGCTGGGTGATCTCATAGATTAGATCACCATTTGCTAATGGTTGAAATCGATGATGATCAATGATGATCCATGACCATAAGGTTAGAACCATAGATATGATCAACGATCAACCATAGCGGATCAACCCATGGATATGGTCAACAATCAACTATAGCATGGTTTTCACCAACACCCCCCCTTAAGCTAAACATGGGAATGTTTAGATTAAATATTCATTTTCCTAGTGCAAAAACCTTTCTTTATAAAAGGGAAAAAGGCACTAGTTTCTTTCCCTAGCTAATATGCTAGTTTCTAGCATTAAAAACCTCTAATCAGGTAAAAATATGCTAGTTATATCAGCCTAGAATGAATGGCAATTCTTTTGATATGGCTGATCTATAAGGATAAAACCCTCATGGGGGATAAAACCTTATTATCTTATATCCTCACTAGGTCCCAGGCTAGCCATTTTCATAAATGTCTTATGTAGCAGATTATTCTCATTTTTAGTGAGGAAATCAGCTAGCTGGTATTTTCTAGGGATGTAGATAAGTTCTACTTTTCCCTCTTGAATAGCCTGTCTATTGAAATGATATATTATTTCAATATGTTTAGATCTTTTATGAAATTCAGGATTTTCAGCTAGTTTCTTAGCTGAATCACTGTCTACTAGGATCCTAGGGGTCCTAGCAACATAGCCTAGATCAAGGTGATCATTTAGGTATTGGAACATGCTATTTAGATAAATAGCTTCTTTTATAGCCTCTTTTAGGGCCATATACTCAGCCTCACAGCTACTAAGAGCTATGGTTTTCTGTAGCTGAGAGTTCCAGCTTATAGGGTTATTAATCCCTATATCACCACTTAGGCTAAATATATATCCTGAGGTAGATCTTCTTTGATCTAAATCATTACCCCAGTCAGAATCAGAATATCCTTTTATAAAAAGGTTATTCCCATTGCAGTTATATATTAGGCCTAGTTCTGGATATCTTAATAGATATTTCCAAATCCTATTAAGAGCATTAAAATGCTCATTATTAGGATTAGACATATACCTAGCACAGTTGGTAGTGCTAAAGGTAATATCTGGCCTGGTTTTTAGGGCAAGATATAGGATAGATCCTATTTGCTTTTGATATTCATTGATATCATTCTGACTAGCTAGGCTAGTAGACTTTCTTAGCTTAATCCCAGGTTCCCCAGGGATTAAAATAGGCTTATAAAGGTCATATATACTAAATTTCTTTAGTAGCTTTTTAGTATATGTGCCTTGGTGGATGAATAGTGTTTTATCTTTATAATTTATAGAGATATCATTCCCCAGAAAGGTTGCCACTGAACCTATTTCTTTTAGTTTTATATATTTTTGAGCCTTATTAGATATCTCTCTAATATAGGCTAGATTTTCATGTATAATAAGAATATCATCCACATGGCATATAATAATGCATTTATTAGTGGCATTTATAAATATACCTTCATCATAAGGAAGGACATGAAAATCTAGTTCTTTTAGGACTTTAGTTAAATATTTATACCAAAGCCTTGGGGATTGTTTTAGGCCATATATAGCCTTATTTAGGTGGCATACTTTACCCCTATATTTAGGATCATTATAGATCCCTATAGGTAGAATAGTATAGATATCAGCATCAATATCAGCATGCACAAAAGCATTTTTGACATCATATTGCATGATATGCCATCCTTTATTAATAGCTATTATTAGGATTAGGTGCCAGGTTTCAGTTCTGCAGGTAGTGCTAAAGGTTTCTAGGAAATCAATTCCTAACCTTTGGTAGAAACCCTGGATCACCCATCTAGCCTTATATCTAATAGTTTTTTCACTATTAGTTATATAGCTACTAGTTATAGTAGTAGCATTATTTATGGGTTTTTCTTTGAAAACCCATCTACCCTTTAGGGCAGTTTTCCCCTTAGGAAGATCAACTATATCATAGGTATGTTGCTTTTCTAGCTCATTAACTTCCTCTAGGCATGCCCTTAGCCATTCCTTAGAATTAGGGCTATTCATTGCCTCAGGGAAGGTATTAGGCTCATTTATAGTAGTAGTAGATAGAAGGAAGTCTGCTACCTCTCCCTTCTTATTTAAGGAATTTATATGATTCCTTAGCATGGTATCACCAATAGTGAATAGGGCCCTATCTTCTCCTACTACAGAGAAGTTTATATTCATATTTCTCTGGGGAATTTGAATTTCAACCCTATGATTAGGCATAGTTGATATATCCCTTATTTTAGACCTAGTTATTGGTCTATTTTGATCAGGGCTAGCTTTTCTAGACTCCCTAATAGAATCATTATTCTTATTAGGGGTAGCTGAGCTAGACTCCTTTATAAGGCTATCATTAGCCTTTATATCAATATAATCATATTGATTTGAATCCTTAGATAATAAGGATTTTTTTTGAATTGGCTGAA
>NW_001509762.1:3629928-3794603 GCF_000149645.3 Aspergillus fischeri NRRL 181 | reverse complement strand
TCCTCTATAGTAGAGGATAGATCTTCCTTTATAAGGGTAGCCTTAGTCCTAATAGACCAGGTTATATAGTTATCTGAGCCTCGTAGCTTTGGTAGGCTTATCTTATCCATAGATGCCATATTAAATATGACTTCTATAGGCTCAGAATATCGATTGATAATCAATCGATGCTAGGCATGAGCCTAGTATATGGATATGAAAGGATATCGATCAATAAATGATCAATAGTATAGATGCCTAGGCTAGGCCTAGGTATAATGAATTGCCTTTGAGCAAGGCCGGGCTCATAACCTGTGAATAAAAATGAACAGTATATACTAAATAGTATATAAATGACAAAGGAAATTTCATGAATATAGAGGGGAATAGATGGCTTGCCTAGGTATAAAGGAAGAATAGGAGGAATGGTAGTAGAATAGAATAGAATAGTAGAAGGAAAAATAGCTAAGGATATCTTAGCTTAATGTCTTAATTCCTTAATTAATTATGACTAGCTATAGGGTGATTTTAAGGGTGTATTTATAGATGATTCCTTCTAGCATAGGCCATTCGAATATTGAATGATCTCATAGCTGGGTGATCTCATAGATTAGATCACCATTTGCTAATGGTTGAAATCGATGATGATCAATGATGATCCATGACCATAAGGTTAGAACCATAGATATGATCAACGATCAACCATAGCGGATCAACCCATGGATATGGTCAACAATCAACTATAGCATGGTTTTCACCAACATAGATATATAATACCTATATAGATTATTAATTTATAACTAGTTTATAACTAGTTTATAACTAAAACTTACCATAGTCTTACTAATAGATTAAGTTTTATTTAAGAACTCTATATAATCTAGGCTCCTATCTAAAGCTATTAAATTTAAGAAGTTCTTTTAGATAAGATAAATCTAAATTTATTACCCTATTTATTAAGTTTATATAGAAATAACCTTAGTTATTTCTATTTATATTTAAATAGATTAAATAAGATATCTAGGCTTATATAATAGACTATACTAGTTAGTAATTAGTTTAGAACTAGTTTAGTTACTATTTAGACTTACCTAAGTCTTACTTAGTCTTATAACTAGTTTATATATAATAAGCTATTAAGAGTAGGTAGTATTAGTATTAAAATACTATCTAATATTATAGAATACCCTATATACTAGTTAGTAACTAGTTAGTAACTAGTTTAGAATTAGTTCTTACTCTTATATAGCTTACTCTTCTAGTAATAATTTAGAATCCCTAATTCTATAGTATATCTATAAAATATACTCTAGAATTATAGGTGAAATAGAAAAATAAGAGAATTTTAGCTCTAATACTAAATATTTATATATCTTAACCCTAGTATAATAATAAATATATTTTTTAACATTATATACTAGGAGTAGTAATTATATTATTTAATAAGTACTAAAGACCTAATAGAAATATTATATCTAACTAGTTATTAACTAGTTAAGAACTAGTTATAAACTAATACTTATATTATATAATACTTTCTTAAAGATCTCCTAGTTATAGTTATAACTTTTTATAATATAAGTATAGCTATACTATTAGACTTTAGATATTCTAATAGATAATTACTATATTTAATAAATTAAGTAGTAATTCCAGGCTTTTTCCCTCTATATATAATAGGGATGATTAGTATTAGCTATAAACTAGTTAGTAACTAATTATAGTTAGTTTATATAGATATATATTTATTTCTTACTACTTCTTCTGTAACACCAGTCATAATATTATAATTATATAGAATATCTTTATCTATCTTATTAGATAATTTATCTAATGATAATTCAGCCTTAGGAATAATTATAAGAGGTAATAAATTAATAAGATTATTAATTAATATTAAATTATTCTTAAGATAATCAAAGGTATTGAGTAATAATATTTCTAACTAGTTAATAATTAGTTAATAAGAATATATATATAAAAGTTCAAAAATTATTACAGAGCATAAAATAAATTAAATAAGTAGGGGTATTTATAATTTTTCTAGTAAGGGTAGCCTGACCTACTTTAGGTTACCTGAACTCCTCTGAAGGGTGGTGTTACCTGTAACCTGCCACTTAATGCGGTGCAGCTCCTTCACATGGTAGATGATTCAGCCATAGGGCAGTGCACTGGGGTAATTCACCTGCCTGATAAATGATAACCATAAATCTGGAGAATGTGGTACATCGAATTTATGTAGGTAGCCTATTCGGACTTGCGAGGCTTTATTGCGTATCAAAATGGTTGGGTATTTCCTATTCTAGCAACACTCTATCAAATAGGGGGGTCCGACGTCTCGGCTCCCTAAGCGAGGAACATCCCGAATGCTATTCATACTAGCCAAGAAATGTACATGTCTGCGTTGCCCTGGACGCTATTCTGAAACTCGACTGGAAAGCGGCTTTCCATAAGGCCCTCACTGTGAGTGAACTGTGTGAGGCTCGCATGCAAGCCATGATTGGTAATACTCCGCAAGTATTGAAACCAGAATATGGCAGCCTTATCCCAGAGCATGGCTTAGACATCCATCGCTTATGGCTTACGTGGGCACCTGCTATCAAACCAAGGAGATTAGATTAATCGATGTCCTAATTTCCGATTCATTATGGGGCAGTGTAGTCCCGACTTCCGATAGGATTAGGGACCGCTTGTCAGAATCACCTCAGCATTTGAGGCTGATTATGGGACCCTGATAGGTAATCAGATAAAAGTGAAGGATAAGAATAAGAATACGAGGATCCAATCTGTCGGTTATGTTGATTCCGTAATCCGCACTGACACTTTCGCCGGGTCTGGTCAAGACAGTCACTCCGACAAACTCAAAACATCTACGGAAAAGCGGAGTGATACTGGCACGGGATGCATCCTCGCATTCGTTTAGGCTCACCACTCCTGTAAGCTTCTACCTAGTAGTGGTATCGACTAAAGCCCAAAAATGCGGTCGGGATTGGACCAAAAGCGCAGTTCATTGCTTCCTACTCCGTACTATCCAGGTCTCTACCGGAGGACGTCTGATCATTACTTTTCTTTTTGAGATCCACATAGAACAGGATATGACTTGTGTCATCTTAGACTCAGCTTTGCCAGGCTGTGTCCTGTGTAGTTTGACTCTCATTGTTGATCGCTCACTAATCGTGATAACCCCGCTTGTAAACTTAAGAGAGGTGTGATTTCAAATCTAATGTTCTCAACAAGCTCGATATCCTGGAATCCTGGAACCTTCCAGCGTTCTTCCGTCATGTGTATATATAAGAAACGTTGTTGATTTGCAATCACAGTGTTCATAAGGGACAGAGGAACGGGGCGGAAAGATTGGTCATCCGAGCCCCAGCTGCAGGGCTGGATCGACACCTCTGGTCAGGAATTTCCTAAAGGAGTTAAGCTTGGCGGATTTAAGGATGTGAGTCATTGTAACTCATTGGCTGCCGGAAGGAGGCGGTGAGTCTGCAGCATTCGCAACTGCCTGCCTGACTAATTTTTCATGGTGGTTCCTTGGATCGCCATTGATCGGTTGATCGCCAGGGCTGAATCAGAATGGCTGATTTTCTCTTCGCTTTTTATTTTTCATCTTTTCTCAGGTGGACCCAGTTGTCCCGTTGTGCCCGAGCCATGGATGTCAGGCTCGCTTTCGCTCCGGCGTCCGATCGCCGTTCGGACTTAGACGGGATCACGGCAACCAGAGGTAGAAAACATCACTAAGAGAAATAGAAAGAATATATGAGTAATGGGGAGAGAGGAGTTGAAAAAAAAAAAAAAATTTCAGCCTAGTCAACAACAAAGTGGATATATCAGAAATTCATATCTAGCCCATCTTGCCCTGGCGAAACCTGTCTCATCGGATATCTTCTACTTCTCTCACCTCCTACGATCATCCAGCCATCAATACCTACAGCCTCACTTTCTGCCTTGTAGAGGATACGTTACCAACTGTGGCTGTTCCACACTGGGTCGAACAGACAACCGGTGAATCTCACATCGCAAATCGGACGAACACATCTGCGCCGTACTTTGATCAGTGTACGAATCGATCTGGAGGAAAAGAAAAGATAAGGGGACTATTGAATTGCCCCTACATTTTCCCTGGCTTGGCTGAGGGTGCAATCTACTGCTTGCATATCGCTTGACTCACCGCTCTGTGCTACACTCGATTGTATTGGAGGTGGGCCCGACCGCTGGAACCTATAGTCCAGTGTTTGAGTCACCACAGTGGACGAGTCAATTTTCTGATCGATCTTTGGTTGAGCTCATAAGCACATCAACACCCCGAATCTGGAATCATGGTTGTCAACTCCTCCACAACTGGCTCTCCTTCTTCTTCCTCTTCTCCTTCCCTTTCAACTACCTTCTCCTCTACATACTTCAAGTCAATCGCCCAACGACGTCAACAGAAGAAAATGAGCATTACACAAACATACTACCTTGCTCACACCGCCCGCAAGAAGCTTACCCGGGAAGCTTCACGGGCGGACCACGATCTCCGTCTCCTGGTTGGCCATGCCAACCTGCTTGATTCATTGATGCTAGATCTCGCCGATGCCGAACAGGAACAGGAACAGTGGTTCAACCAGACTGTCAACGGAGCTAGCAAGTCCTCTCAAAGCTCACAACCTCGACACATCCAATGGGCCGACACTGTGATTGAAGAACCCGAGGAAGACTGGGACCCTGAGGATGCCTCCGACCTTGACTCGGACAGCGATGACTCGGACTTTGATGGTGAAGAAGACTACGAGGAGGAACAAGCATTCGCCACGATCCAGAAGCCTGTCCGGCAACGGGCACCATCGCCCGTGGCTGTCATCACCGAGAAGGAAGTGGATGAGGACTACGATTCCGATTCAGACTCGGATTTTGAATACGACGATGTCGAAGATCTGGATGAGCTCACATTGACGCGCTCACCATCACGACAAACCCCTCCTGAGCTCTCCTCGGACTCTGACGAGGACTCCGAGGATGATGCTACGCCTCCCTCACCGCCGCAACCCACGCTGGCCAGTTTCTCGGAGAAGCAGCCTCAATCGGCCGAGCTTCCACTTTCCGACCCTGAATATGGGCCTGGGTATTACGTTACTGGACAGGAGCAGAGCACATTCATCGAGGCGTATTGATTACGTCTTGTTTCGATTGATTGTTTCTCCACCAGTGTATATTTTCGTGATACCCTTTTGTCTGATTTGGGCATTTATTTTCAGCGGCTTGCATACACTAAGCAGGCACGGCGTTTTTTGGGACTGATCTCAGCTATCGACTTGATGCATTTATGGGCGTCTAGATTTGTTAGTGTGTCCGCTATTTGGGCACCATTGATGATTCTCTACTCTTACGAAGGCATGTATGGAGCCCCTATTGTCGGGCATGCATGATGGGATGGCCTTGGGTATATGGCCAAGCTTATATATATATGATGATCTATAGATCAAAAAATGACTAAATGCTTGAAAATATCGTCCTCTCCCTTTTTTTCTTTTCAGTAGCACAGTCTTCGACTGAATGATCGTCTCAATTCTCAGACACTCCATCCAGTCTTTGTTGGCATTGGGCTCCTGGCCTGTTAGTATGGTCCTTTAACGACGGACTATTTGCTGACTAGTAAGTTTAAATTTCCTTCGGGCGTAGACAGAAACTCTTCAATTCAGACGCAAAGTATCTAAGGGCAATAGCTCGAGCTCCTTGAAGATCAGGTACCCTTGCTGCCCCTAGTCCAGCATCCGCATGTGACTGTCGATCTTCAATAGTCACCGTTGGCGCTGCCGCTCTAAGCCACTACTGTAATGACTAGATAGAGGGGTACACCGCCTACTCTGTAGTCAACAGACAATCCACACCTTCTTGATGGATCTTAGAACTTTCTAAATGTTGCAAAGTAAATTTCCGTAGGAGCCAGATCCATTTTACTTCCCATCATTACCATCATCGAAAGTGAATGGGTCTTCGCTCTTCAGGGTACTGGTGGGGTGTGGATCGGATAGTGACGCCTGATACCCGAGTATGACTCTAACATCAACTCTAGACTAGTCCATCAACGGAGTTAGGACTCCGGGAAATTTTCTCTTGGGTTTCACTTCTAAATTCAAAGATGAAGCTATTTCCGATATTCCCGAATTTTCTCCTTGAAACACTGGAATTTCGCAAGTTTGCTATTTACTCTGTTTGGTGTAGTCTGCAGTCGGATTCAAGTTTAGTTTCCGTGAGTCATGTACGGAGTAGAGGCAGCTGACAGCTTCATTTAACCCCTCATTTGCGAGGGGAAAGCTGCCTTGATGTGAATGAGTTAAGTGCCGAGTAGCCGTCCTGCAGTTGAAGGCTGAAGAGGGGCTGTCATTGGAGTTATGCAGGTCTGACAGGATGGGGTTTGCGTCTGGAATCAACAAGAGGCTTATGTGGTGTGACTTTGGAAAGTCTGTGCTGTGCTCCATAGATAGTTAGTCCTGTCATAGGTGTGCATATCGCAATAGCTTCAGATCCAGTCTGTGATAGACTGATATGTATTGAGGGCCAACATCATTCACCGCCTTTATCTGCCCGTCTTGGGCTTCTCCTGTTCTCACCTTCCTCTCTGCATCCGGAAGTCAAGAGCTCACTTTCCTCTTCATTCGTCCTCATAGCCAGCCAATTTCATTCCTTTGCTGAATTCCTTTACCAGTTCAATCGCTGCAGCCGTCTTCGAGCTCTGCCCAAACTAAACAAACCCCGTCTGCCTGGGGTCCTCCCACCACACCCGTTCTAAACCATGATCGGCATTTCCCACATCACACCACTGGCAGACGAACTTCAGGAGCTTCATGGAGGCTGAGCTGCTAGACCATTAGATTGAACCCTCCGTCGTCTTCATATCTAACAAATTTGTCTGTATACTGAGTAAGACTCGTCTTGGTCGAAGTCTACAATTCCTTAATTCACCTCATTTGGAGAATTCCTCTCTCCGCATCTGCATTCCAAAGCCGGGACCAAACGCCCTCTCACGTGCGCTTTGGATCGCACCCCTCTTTCTTCTGTCTGCACAAAGGACAAACTACCGGTGTATCCATCATATTCCATATACCGACTAAATGCAGTCCTCTACCTCTCCACGACATTCGTTCGACGACACTGGACGTGAGTCCTCCTCGCCAAGGCCCGTCTCCCCTGCAGGGGATAGCCCACGGCGCAAGTCCATCCAGTTCAATATCGATCGAGTCGAAGCGCAGTCCCCTGTCCGTCGGTCTTCAAGCGTCAAAGACCAGAAACGATCGCAAATCGAGGTGCCGGAGAAGGATCAGAAAAGTGGCTCTGCCAGTCGAGGCCTTTCTCCGCCTCCGCCGCAGTACGTCCCGAGCTTTTGTTGCACTTGCGCTGCTGTTACGACCCTGCTAACGAGCTGAAATTGTTTGCTTAGAACCTACGAGCGCGGTGTGTCCTTTGATACATTTGATAATCCCGACGCTGCAGACTTCTCGTTGACTTTGAACTACAAACATAAAGGCTATCAGTGTACTCGTCGAAGTAGGACTTTTCTCTGTGGCACTGATCAGAATGATTACTCGGATTTTGCCCTGGAGTGGCTGATTGATGAGTTGGTCGACGATGGCGATGAGATCGTCTGTCTGCGAGCCGTTGAAAAGGACTCTGGTCTCGCGAGCGATGCGGAAATCGAGGCCGGAAAGTACAGGAAGGAAGCTGAGAGGCTGTTCGAGCAGGTCATACAGAAGAACAGCCAGGACGAAAAGGCCATCAGCTTGGTTTTAGAATTGGCGGTTGGTAGGGTTCAGGACATTATTCAGCGAATGGTACGTCTCGAGACGAGAATATGTATTGAAGTATGCTGACAATTCAAAGATCAGGATCTACGAACCTGCGCTGTTGATTGTGGGAACGCGCGGCCGTAAACTCGGAGGCGTGCAAGGCTTGCTGCCAGGTTCTGTCTCCAAGTATTGCTTGCAACAGTCGCCGATTCCCGTCATTGTCGTCCGCCCCACCACCAAGCGAGAAAAGAAAAAGAAAAAGCGGCAAGCAGATCCTACCAGACGCAGCTACAATCAGATCCTTGAGCAGAGTTCGCGTCGGGGTAGCCGCATCTTTGATGCTAGTTCGAGCACCGACAGCAACATCTCTAGACTACCCGACGAAGAGGCCGCGGTTGCGGCAGCTTTGGGTCTCCCTGCCTCCTATACCAATTCTCGGAGCTCTCTTTCCATGTCGGAGAGAAGCAGCGTCAGTCAGGAGGAGCCAGTGTCGCCAAATTGGGGCTCTTTGAGCGTCACTGCCAAAAATCGTCTTGCGGAGAGCGCAGAGACCACGGAAGATGAAGGCGCCTCGGATGATGATAACTCTGCTTCCCGGTCCGGTCAGCACATTGAGGATGTGTCGCCCAAGCACAAGGCTGCGGATGACAGTCAAGCTGTTTCCAAAGACGGTGACATGTCGCCGGACAGTGGTACTCAGACCACAACGGTGACTCCACCACCTCTCGAATCCTCAAAGGTCAATATTCCAGTTATTGTCACTGAGGATATTTCAACCTATCAGAAAGATGAAGGCAAGGTTGAATGATTCCACAGTTGTGGACCAGTCTTGCAGCCCATCCCATCCGCCTACCGGCGTACATCGCTGCGGCATTCCTATCCAATTAGTCGTCCTGCAGGTGGCTTTGATCCGCCTGTATCGCCTTGATTGAATGCTTACAGTTCAGATTTTGCTTGTCCCTCAGTATGAGCAATTACGAATTAGATCACCTGATACCTGACGATGTCATGATTTACTCCGCTCCGTTCTTTATATGAAGCCTCGTCTCACATTTATTGTGTGTGCTTTGTCAGGCTACCCGGTCGGAAAAGGGAGATAAAGAGTTGCCAGTCTGATGCATCTCATAGCTAGACATACATGTATGAGTTAGATTCAGTTACAATGTGAATGGACTCAACCTAGATCAGATGATCATCCAAGCCCAAGCACTGCAGAGAAGGCACGTATCACCAACCAACTTCATTCGGGTATGAACAATACAGTCTCGAGGGAAGCAGTTCCAATTCGCAGTGGAAACATAGCCACGTTTACCAGCCTAGCAAGTAGTCCAGTCGAGTCCTTAAGTCCAGACAATGATAGGACAATACAGACGCATAAGCAAGGCCATTTCATTAATGCAGACAGCGACAGCCATTGAAGAGTTATGTTATATTGAGACATAGGCATAGACATGAAGCTTGCAACGTCGATATGATAGATAGATACCAAGACGGGAGGCGAAAGAGGAAACTTTTCTAACGGCATTTTGTCTAGAACGAAACAGACAGCGAAGCGGAGGCAGACAGGCAGACAGACAGACAGAGACGGCATACACCAAGCCAATGTAGATGCAAATGTGGCGTAAAGGCAAAGCAAGAGAGAAACGAGAAGAAAATGCACACATGTCAGTCAGCTACAGTATTCTCGCGTGACTGGGGAGCAATAGCGAAGCAAAGCAAGCGGAATCTTCAAAGATCTGACGGAGGCGTTCCAAAGTTCATGTCTGCCAGAGGGCAGACCGTTTTGAGTCCTCTGGGTATTGAGAATGCAAAAGAAAAGAAAAAAAAAAAGGGATGCGAAGAGGAAGATCGAGATGGAAACACCTCATGTCGGCCTGACTCGCCGGATGGCTCTTCCTTCTCTGGTGAACTTCCCCCACCTCCATTACGGCTCGGAACACATTGTACACAATATGCATTGTCCCGTCGGCGACCACTATCCTACCCTTGTCGATCGTAACTGACAGAGTATCCGAGCGACCGATCGAGTCAAAATCATAGACGAGAAGATTAAAATGAAGAATGCTCAAACGGCATAGTTGGCATGGCATGACTAAGAAGAACGGGAGATAGAAAGGGGGAACAACATGATCTTTCCAGAAGAAACGAAAATTTTTCATCATTATCATTGCCATAGAATCTATGATGCTTCCTCGCCGGTGGTCGATGGGGCCTTGGAAGGACGACGCTCAACGGCAGGTTGAGACTTGGTTAGCAAAGGTGAGGTAGGGTTCGAGGGAGGTGAGGTGGCCATGTTGTCATCCAAGCTAGCGAGAGCACTGCAGCCGAGGTTAGTCAAGACAGAATGGAGCAAAAGGTGTTTGCATTGTATCCTACCTGAACGCATTCATCGATGATGCGGCCTCCTTATCTTCCTTCTTTCCGGCAGTAGGGGTTCCGGAACGGCTGCTGGCTGCGCTATCGTCGCTGCCACGAACCAAGTTGCCTCCAGGGCCAAGGTTCTTACGGCCGCTGCTGCTGCGAGACCCAAGTATGCTAGATGGGCCAAAGGACATGGGCTGGTTGGTGTTGCGTGTCGTCCGCAGACGGCGGAGATCATCGCTTCCAACCTTGCTGGATGCGTAGTCGGGAGGAGGGGCCTGGTTTCCGTAACCAGAGAAGCTGCGAGCATCACCACGGCCCATTTGTGGACGGTTGCCACGGTTGGCTTGCTGCCGGAGACGCTCCATCTCGGCCTCTTGCTGAGCACGAGCGGCCTTGAGAATCAGGGATTAGCCGAATGTCAAAGGTAACTTTAAACGTAAGCGATCACATACCTCCTCACGAATCTGCTGGATGGTCTTAGGACCCTTGTCAGCATCCTTTGATTGCCAGCGAGCATTGCGCAGATCAACAATATCCTGTAAATAGGTCAGACTAATCCCAAAGCTACATGTCCGGAGGGAGATAAACTTACCATCAGCATGAACCTCAATCGGCTTGGCAGGCCTGGGATCTCCATCATCATATTGATGCGAGCAAAGTAGGCATCCATGAAGGTGTGACCTCGCTCCGAGGCATCGAGGCTGGCACCGATGGTGCGCAGGAGACTAGTCAAACTCTCCACCTCTGCCTCCTCAGGCATACCCTCGTAGTCGACCAGCTTCTTCACACACTCGTGCATGATACGCTCGGTCAACATGCCCAGCTTGTATAGTTCACCAATGAACTTGACGAGACCAAGGCCACGACGCTTGGCGGCAGCGGCAGCATAGTACTCGTCTGACAGCATGGCGGCCTCTTCAGTAGTCCCTTCTGGCTTGGGAGGCAGGTTGACCTTCCAACCACGCTCGAACTCTTCCTGGCATCGGTTGAGCAGGTACTTGCGGAACAGACTGCCACCAGTGACGACATTGCCGTTCTTGTCACGGATATTCTCGTCCTTGATCTCGGGGCTCATGCTCTCAAGCATACGCTTGCAGAATTTGGCATAGATTGATGCCCAGTGAGCTTCGTCGGTCGCCTTCTCGAAGGTAAGCTGGATAACCTGGCGCAGAGTACGTCCGTCGGATTCATCCTTGGACTGCGATACAATCTCCAGGATTTGACCGGAGATACGGTCGAAGTTCTCAGGGGTCATCTTGTTGAGAGCAGCCTTGACCTTACGCTGCACAACATCCGGAGGAAGATGACCGCCAGGAGTGGGGCCGGCGGCGGCGGCGGCGGGCTGAACGATGCTACGAGGCTTCCAACCCGTCGAGGAGACCTGGAGCGCCTTGACTTCCTTGCCAGCGGTGAGAGGCATGGATTTGGCCATATCCTCCTCCTTCTTGGCGGACTGCTTCTCGCGCTTGCTGCCGGTCCGTGTGTTGGAACGGCTGCCACCACCACGGGGAGTTCCCGGTCCAATACCCATGTTGGAGCCGGGACGGCTGATGGAAGGAGCTCCCATACCCACAGGAGGACGGCCGAACTGGCCAAACGGCATGGCGGGACCGCGAGCATTAGAAGCAGCGAAGCGTTGCTCAGAGGTGGTTCTGGCCGCGGGCTGTCCGAAGGAGCCCATGACGAAAGGCTGAGCCACACCGCCGCGAGAAGGATTGCGTGCTCCCATGGGCGTACGGGCGGACTGAGGACGCGATGTGTCGCTCTCGCCCACGGTCTCACGAACACGGGCATCCCAATCAATGGACGGCTTCTCCTTGAAGACACTCTGGAACTGAAGCAAGAATTCCTTGTTGTAGTGGAACTTGCGGTCCGCAGGAGCGTTGGCATTGAGAGCCGGGTTGGGAGAGACGATAGAGGACGGGTAATTGACCTTGCTCAAGTCGTCGACGAAGCGAGCCGATTGCAGCGACTTCATGGCAGCGCTGGGCTGGGGAGGCTCGACTGCCTTGGTGGTCTCCAGCTTCAGAGCAGCAGGCTTCTCCCGCTTCTGGGCACTGGCAGGCTTGCCAGGAGGTCCCATGGAGATGTCGGAGACGGGAGTGGCGGTGCCGCTGTCGGCAGGCGTGCTGTCCTCTGTAGCAGCTAATCCGCCCTTCTTGAGCGCAGCAAACAGCTCCTTGTTGGATGTCTCTGCGGCAGCCTCACGCTTCCGCTGACGCTCCTCCTCGAGAGCTTCGGCCTCGGCCTCGGCTTGTTTCATGTTCGCTTCGTAGGCCTCGCGCTCCTCCTTCTCCTTACGCTCCCTCTCCTCCTTTTCGGCCTGCTTCTTGGCGTAATAGGCAGCTTCCGCGGCAGCTTCCTTGGCTTCGATCTCGGCCAGCTCGCGCTCGATGGCCTCGTAGTCGATCTCATCATCATCACCAGCAGGGGCGGGTTCCTCCTTCTTGGGCTCTTCGGCAGCGGGCTTGGCCTCGTCTGCCTTGTCCTTCAGGCTGAGCTCCTCCAGCTTCGCGCGTGCCGCCTCCTCATCGGCGGCCTTCTTCTTGGCGGCCTCCTCTTCTTCCTGTTTCTTCTTCTGAGCAGCTGCCTCTTCCTCTTCCTCCTTCTTCTTGCGAGCCGCTTCCTCTTCTTCCTCTTGTTTCTTCTTCTGAGCGGCAGCTTCCTCTTCTTCCTTGCGACGTTGCTCTGCTTCGTCCTGTTCAATCTTCTGGCGTACCGCCTCTCTCAACTCCTTCTTCTTCTCCTCGTCCGTCTTGGCCTTGGATTCGGTTCGGTTGTGATCAGCGCCACTGCCGGTGCGAGGCGGGGGCGTAGCGGTCGGGGTTGAGATCTTCACAGGAGATGGAGTCGCACGCGCGGGGGAGGCCGGTGCCTTCTCGAAGGTCTTGACAACACCACTACCGGGGTCCTTGATGACGATGGGGCTCCGCTTGGTGGGAGGAATGACAAACTGAGGCTTAGGCGGCGCGGGGCTGTTGGAGGATCTGCTGGCCGTGTGAGTATGGCTGGCGGCCGGGGCGCCTGCGGGAGGCTGGCCCTGGCCCAGGCTGGAGCCCGGACGGTCGTTCGACACCTGAGACGGCGTGCGCGACAGGGGAGCGGTCTGGGGAGGAGGCTGAACCGGGTACTGGTTCTGCATGTAGGGCGCCTGCGGGTTATACGGCATGCCGGGCCGTGGCTGTGGCGAAGGGGGGGTCATGTACTGCATCTGCTGCATGCCATAGGCGGGATTGTAATAAGCGTAGTTGGGGTCATAGGGATAAGCCTGGGGGTTTTTCATTAGCGTCAGATAATGTTCAAACTGACCGCTTTCCGGCGCGAGATTTGGAGGGGGGAGGTGGAGAGGGGGAGGGGAAGTATGTGCAAGAGGGAGGCTTGAGGAGGAAGATGAAGAGAAACGACGGGATCCTTGTCGTCTCTTCGGAAATGGGCCACGACGGGGGGGTTTGTAAACAGAAGGGTGGTGTCTCACTGTTTGCGGGGCCATATGTTGTCCGTAGGTGGCGTAGGGCTGAGGAGGCATCTGGGGATGAGCCATCGGGACCTGGTTCATTTGAGGAGTAGCAGGATGCGCGGTCGCCAGAGCCGGGCTGCGCTGGTGTGGCGAGTTGGGGAAGGGCGCCAGAGGCCGTCCCTGGTTCGGAGCGTGGAACTGAGGGCCCATGTTGGGACCACCCCGGGGCTGGTTGGGAGACCGGAAGCTGGGACCAGGTGAGTAGGGCATCTGTCCTTGGTAACCGGACTGCGAGTATCCGCGACCGCGTCCTCCCTGGTGAGGGTAACCGCCGCGTCCAGGACCGCTTCCCATATGGTTGCTCATATCACTGTGCGTGGACTGGGAGGATTCGCGACGGAGATGGGTCGACTGAGAACCAGGACCAAGGGGAGCTTGAGGACCGGAGCGCATCTGCGAGGAGAATAAAGTAAGCACAAACTCTTTGCGTCACAATTTGCAGATACACCGCAGGGATGCGTCCTTTTGTTTTTTCAATCTGCGTCAAAATGAATGCCATGACTTACGTTCGCATCGCCGGCATCTCCAAAACTTCCAAAGTTGGGCACATTCCCCTGAGACTGGTAGGACGATGGTGGCGGCCGACCACCGCTCGAGGCAGGCTGCGGGATAGGCGAAGGGGAAGTCTGAGGAGACGTAACACGGGGGTTCATCGACGGGGACACACCCAAGCCCGACTGAGGCTGGGTCGCCAGAACGGCCGGGTTTCCCATGTTGGGAGAGCTCTGCGAGTTGGCGAAACCGAACTGGAGGCTATTGGGACGACTGGCAGGGCCACCGTTGGGGATGAAGCCAGAGGTACCGGCCGAGGTGATGGTCACCGAGGGCTTTCTCGAATGGTCGCCTTGCGAGGCGGAGGCCGGGGCGCCATTGACGATGGTGACGCCGGGGGACTGGGAAGATTGTTGCATGGGTTTGCCGCTCACAGGAGATACTGAGGTCGACTTCCCATGTTGCGAAGAGCCACCCACGGTGACGGGAGCGGCGGTCGAGTCCGTCGCGGACTTCTTGGTGGCGCTGGCGTAGGACCTGGCGGCCGTCGAGGTAGGAGCAGGCAAGGGTGAGGTCTTCCCACTGAGCGATGGGGAAGGCGAGTGCGACGAAGCGGCCTGAGTCGAGGTGCTCTGTCCTTGAGGTTGAAGGCCTGACTTTTGAGGGATCGAGGTCATTAGACAGGTTAATGGGAGAAAGGAAGGTTTTTCCTAAATGCGCTTTTTTTTTGTGTGCGTGTGCGTATTCGTGTGATGTCAAATTGTGGGGAGCAGAATCGGAACGCGCTCCAGATTCCGCATTAAAAGAAGCAAGAATACTTCTAAAGGACTAATACTACTAGCGAAATAGTAGTAGTATTAATTTTTATTCTTTCTCAAACTCCCACACTGAACGGAGAGGTCGTCCGGTGGAAGGGAAAGGGAGATGGGGGAGGTAAGAGTAGGTAGGTGAGAAAGGTTGAGTAGTACACTGCCACCGGAAAAAAAATAAGGCAGGACAAAGAAAAAAGAAAAAGACGTCGTTGGACTACGACGAGTTGGGATATGGGGTAAGGAGGAAGGAAGGAAAGAAAGGGAAAAAAACCCAACTACGATAAATCGGTATCTACCTTTCTAAGTCGCTAATAATAATATTCAACTGGGTTACTCTTCCTGTTCGGGTGCTTTACTACGCCTGTCTGTGTCGCTGTCTGCTGTCTATTTTTTTCTCCCTTCCCCTTCCCTTCAGTGCGGCGAGGACAAAAAAATTTTTGAAAGGCAAAAAAAAAAAAAAAAAAGGTGAAGCGCCTAGGCGGAACACACGAGCCTGACAACTTCAAGCAAAACAATCACCACCTTCTTCAACTACAGCTTTAATCCTTTTATTCTACTCGATTATTGGTACTTTTCTTCCCTAAAATTGATCAAAACTTCACATCCAAGATGAATGTTTGCGAAACAAGGTAACGAAAAGAAGGAGCTGTTATCCATGGTGGATTAAACCAACGGAACCCTCCCTAGGTTAAGTTCCTACTTTACCCTTTCGGGACGGGGTGAGGATGTCAGTGCCATTGCTGACTGGTCGCTTCTTCGGGTTGCGGCGGCGAAAACAATCTACCTTAGGTACGGGAAACGAATAAGCAATTAGCAATCAAATAATACCTTACCCAGCTGAAGACAACTAAGGTGATGGGCTACTAACATAAGTATGACCAGAAGGTATCTACAGAGTGCATTCTGTCCGACTCTTCATCAGGCGCAGCGGCATAGATACGACACATCAGCAAGTGACTCACCGCAAGACAGATGATGACAGGCAGAATTTCCATACTGTTCTTCCAGTCATAAAACAAGGCAAGTCAAGATGAGATCATTAGCGCCTTGACGGTGATACCTGAGGCATCTTTGCCACCACTATCCTCAACATTGTGCATCGTGTGATGAAATAAACGGAGAGTGGCTATGGATAAACTCAGAAATAATACTACATCTCTGCCCAACTAGCTCCAGCTTCCGCTGAGGCTACCTAGGTAGACATTGCACTGCATGTTCAGGTAAATGTGTCAATAGTGCCATATCGCATGATGGTCACACCCGTACCTTCCTTGCATTCCGCATGTCGATTGGCATGGCGCATCATCTTCATCCCATGGGTTTCTAGAAATGTACCGAGAATTGTTCTCTTGGTCCTCTCCTCTTTCAATTCAGGTACAGGACATATCCCCAAGTTCTGTATCATAGTAGAGAAGCACCTGAGCACAGAACAAAGACGACCAGCTCGTCTTTATTTATTTATCTGGTTGGTCCGGAAACCAGCTCCTCATAGATCCACCCAAACCGATCTCTCCCTCCTAGGAAAGATACCTGACAGTGATAGATATCATTGACATGAGTTTGCACCAGACACGATACCCCTTATCCTGCCACAGTCCCATTCCCCTTCCCCAAAGACATCTGCACCGCCGTAGCAACACCCACTACCCCCCGAAGAGCAGTGTTCAAAACACTCCATCCATAGCCACCCATCGCCGCGCTTTGGAAGTGTGCAAAGACCCCTCCTGCCACCGGATTGCCAAACGAGGCCTGATACCAGGCCGCGAACGAATCTAGCAAAGCAATGAGTTAACCGTCGGTATTCGAACAAAGACAAGGACGAGGGCGAGTATACATACGAGAAATCGGACCCAGAGATCCAAATCCCGTGAGATAGAGGACAGGGGAGATAACCGCCTGAGGAAATGTGAAGAGACAGATCGAAACGAGTCGGAGTGGATTCTGAGTGATGTAGGTTGTGACGTTCCTGGGAAGAGCATGAAGCTCAAGAGCAGTTGGAAGTGGGATGTTGTGCTTCGCGAGCTCAATGAGCGTTCCTGTTGTGTTGGAAATGGCGTTGATGCTGGGAGCGAGAGGTGTTGCGACCTGGTGCAGCCTCTCAAGCACTTGAGAGTACATCATTCATTTGTGGATCTCGATCAGGTGATATCTAGAAAGGGCGTTCGAAGAATTCAAATCCAATGCCTTATCGCTGTGAGTCCTGGTTGATAGCGGGGCAGGTCCATTGATGATACAGACTGGTGTTGTTGAGGATGAAGATGGGTACATTTTAAGTCATTTGCTGCGGCGCTGTTACTTCAGCGCTTAGCATGGCAATCAACCAACGCAAAAATACTGCGGCAAGGCATATTCACCACAAAGCCCATTCAACTGATTTGATCACAATTCATTGTCTTTCCTGCCTACGAGTCTATATATACTCCGGCCAGTCTATTTGGAGACTATACTCAGCATGAAGCCATCACTCAGTGACAACTAGTCTAATGGTGGGATCCCCTTGACCGCGGGACGTCGTTAGCAGCGCGTGGTATAGCCTCCACGCCAGAGGAAGCAGCCGGCTCTCCGCTGCCAAACCATCCCGACGTCCATTTGCCACTGGACGATCTTTCCGGTCTTGACGGAGATCGATCACGAATGTCTTCTGGGTTGATATGGTCAAACGAGTTGTCACTGCGATTCTTTCTCAGAGAGGAGCCATATGCAAGGCCGTCGTCCACATCGCCTCTATCAAGGTTACTCTCTTCCTTGGCCAATGCCGCGCGCAACACCTCAATCACTTCGCGCTGCTTGGAAATAAAGCTAGCCTTGTCCTCACGGGACATTCCAGCCAGTTCTCGCGGCAAGAGATTCCCGCTGGCAGACAGCTCTTCAGCCCGCGCTTCATGGCTTTTACCTGCGGAAGTCAATGCTGCCACGGCGGAGCTGATCGTGGAGTACCAGTCATTCGCGGGAGCTTGTTGCGCTCCGCCAGCAGCGGTAGGGATGTAGAATCGAGAGAGGAGCGACTGCGCATATCCAGCGGGGCCGGTTGGCGGAGGTGGAGGAGCAGGGTGTTGACCCGGCAATCTCAGAATCTTCTCCCGGATGTAATCGATGGCCTGGTAGAAGTATTGAAGCCCAAGGGCTTTGGCTTGTTCATGGAAGCGGCCGATAAACACTTCGATCTCTCGTTCATGGTGTTCCAGGAAGGGGTCGATATAGGTCTGGTACAGGATCTTTGCGCCCTGCGTCTGAGGAAGTACGAGATAGGAGAAGAAAAAGAGTCGAAACCAGCTGTAGAACGGGATCCTACAGTATATCAGCCTTGCTTTCGTTGTGCTATTTTCATCGGGATGAGTCTTTAGTACCAGCCCAGAATGAAAATCGTCCATGATTCAGCCAGCAAAATGCCCGAGAGGACAACCCAGTACATCAACCATGGTGCAAGTTGTGACGGATCAGAGGAGCGCAAGGCTTTGTAAGAGGCAAATACAGGGAAGAGGATCGTAATCACCGAGCTGAAATATGACGATTCGAAAACGTTAGCTCGGACTTAATGGTCGTAGGTATTGAGGGATGACCACAGAGATATCTGCTGCCCGCATTTTCCCCGGAGATACCGGAGCCAGAGTACTTACGACATCAAGTCCGCGATGATTCCAAACATTTTGAATAACCTGATCTCCGGAAACTCTTTATAGGTTGATGGGATACAGAAATACTTTATCGCGAAAACTTTTCAAGGGGTTGTATTGATGAAGAATATCTTATCGTCTAACGTGAGGAGCTAACCTCGCAGCTCTGAGTGCGGGGTGGGGAAGCAAGAGCTCTTCACGCGACCAAGGGTCAGTCGAAGGGAGAACGGCCAGCCGCAGGGGTGATGATCGAGAAATGAGTCCGCCTGACAAGAATGTCTTGGGGCAATTGAAGTTGGGGATGGCAGAAAGGAAGAATACAAGGGATAGGGAAGAAGAAAGTAAAAAATTAAAAGAGCTACGTAAGTTGTTGCCTGAGCTTTGGAGCTGGAGGCCATTACGGAGTACGAAGTCCATAGTTAGGTAACCTAACGCTATAAGGCTGTAAGCCCTATGGGTCGGTCCCATTTTGGGTGGGCTGTCGCTCCGCAGCTTTACCAAATCGACATAATAACGCCATGACCAAATCAGCATCATGAGCCAAGCCCATCAACACACTGTCTGTCTTTGATAATCGAGGGCGATAGCACTTGAGAGTCATGTATACCAGTATCCATGTCCGTACTGAAATCTTCTACAGCAACAAGGTCAAGGCCTCGTTACTACTGTTTTAACTGACCATTTATCCATGCACTTGACGTCATTCACCATACTTTTCAATTTCTACTGATGAGCATCATCGGAACGAGTGATGGATTATACTTTGAGTAAAAACCTAATTCTGGGCTATACGTACAATGAGATTTCAGAATAATGTGAGCGAGAATGGTAATTCCGGTAATAGCAAAGTTAGGTACATGTATTAAGCCTCTGCATGATTTACTGGAATACTAGAGAGGTACAGGATAAGAAAAAGTATTTAGAGAGAGGGGCTTGGTGGTCTACAGACCAGCACCCTTGCACGACATGGACCGCTCGGCCACCTTGTGCTGTTTCATACATTTTTGTATGGAGAGGTACCTGTGGGATTGCTCGGAAAGCCATAACCATAGCAATGGGCAGACCTACAATAGCACGTCCGCGTAGTATGTGCTCCGTGATCCTATGCCAATATTTAATAAAATTCGTTTATTCCATACTTGTCCCTATTCTATCTAATGTACTAGAGGCATGTCTATGCGTGTAAAAGATATCCCTCCTCATCGGCCTCTTCCCCGTGCCTCAGCGTTGGTAGGTTGCTTAAACTCGAAGCACGCCTCTTGAGCCAAGTTCCCATCCAGCTCGATCTTTCCTCCTGGTCATCTTCATGCGATTCACATGACAGCAGAATCGCATGATCCAATGCGTGTGGGAGTCCACGATGTCTTCCACGCAACTGCATTGCGATAATGACCAATTTTGACACCCAATTAAACTGGGCACACAAGCTTGTTTCTGTCTCAGGATATCCCGGACAGAGCCCGAAGACCCGTACAATACAATCTCAAAGAGAACAGAGAAGAGCCAGAAGGCCGGGTCGTCGGCGGCTTTCTGGAGACGGCCTCCTTCCGTGAGTGCAATGAGGAAGAGTCCGAGCATGACGTACCAGAGATCGAATCCCGGTTGTCGCTGGATGTTCACGGCCAGTTCTATATGTTTTCCGTTCCTAGATTCTGCTTCTGAATCGGAGTCATGCTCGTAGACTCCGAGACTCCTTTCTTCGTATACATTGGTTTCGCGCATGGCGATGGCGGTTGGGAAAGCGGAAATGTACATCATGACGGAAAGATACTTGGATGGCAGGATGAATGTCTGCAAGTGGTGTGACCGAGAAGCCGGCTGTTTGCGTTGAAGCGATCTGAAACAAGCCGTTGACGAGCCAATTAAAGGAGGGCGGAGACTGGCTGTCTGTTTGGTACTCAGATCTCTGTATGAAGGCGATTTAGATTAGCTTCTTGCTCTAAAGATTGAACCAATTGCACTTACATCGGAGAGGGTGCAGAAAACAGTGAAGTCAACCCCATTGAGCAAGATCAGTACCCCTAGGAGCCTCCACAATTCTCCACTAGGAAAAAGAAGCGTGAAGCATCGGCGTGGGTGATCCAGGAGGTATTGAAGCTCCTCATTGAGGCCACTACCATAGGGTGCCAACCATGAGAGCAGCCAGATGATCAACCGAAGCATGCATGGGAACCCAGTATTCCCAGTGACGATCAGGAAGGACATCAAAATCGAAGGAAAGCAGCATTCTTAAACGAGACCATTGAATCCGGCGTCAGTGTGTATCCTAGGTCCTTGAAAGCTGAACCAGCAGTGAATATTCCCCACCAGAAAGTATTAACACCATTCATCGTGACGGATTGGCCAAACACTGGGGTCAGCCATATCCAACGAGACAAGGATCAGAAAGCCTAGGAGGTGGAAAAGTATAAAATAGCACATCAAATTCATCCGTAGCGTCTCCAGTGCCTGGTTCTCGATCCCAGCGAGCTGGTCCTTTTGCCTTTCGTCCCAGTCCGAGTAACTCGCAATGGATGCTGCCACATAAGCGAAGGTAAGTAGGATATGCTGTGACTGGCATCTTCATGAGGCCTTGCCAACGAACGTCGACTTCCCGTTACAGCTTGATTTGGTCCGGTATTAGTAAATGACCGTCGATGGTATCTTACTTGATGTTCGACATTGTGGAAAGTAACGTGGAGACCATTGGATACCGGAGCAATCTGTTTCATGACATGGTATCTAATACAGAACTTCCTAAGTGTTCTTTAATCTCTGTATAGTGGCCTAAACCTTCAGCAACAGAGCTCCAACAAGAATTAATAAATGCCATGACCTATGCAGGGACAGCCATACTATGTAAGTTAGCCCTTGTTTTTCAGGCTATATATATCATATTTAATCCTGAATCTAGTACATACGACCATAGGGTGTGGAAAACAGGGCTTCCCGTCCGCTCAGCCGTACTTAAGCCACACGCCGGCCGGTTAGTAGTTGGGTGGGTGACCACCAGCGAATCCCGGCTGTTGTATGTTTTTTGCTCACCTAGTTTTTGCTTTCAACTGAGAATATTCTGGTCCATTAATGCTTGATGATCACTAGCTGGATACTAGTGAACTAGAGAATGCAGGCCTTCCGCAACAAGTCTACTGGAGAAACTCACGACATGCCCATGTCATGTCGAGATGGATTTTGGCCATTTTCGCTATTCCGTTCAAGCAAAGGTTGCGTGAGGCTATCATGCTTTTGGGAGATGTCAGTCGCCACGCGGTTGGAATTCTCTCGTCCAAATTCTGTCTCTTCTGCTTTCCTCTTCCGCATCAAAGGGCGAGGCTTTCGCTTCGTTGACTATCCGCCGAAGCCGCTTCCGAAACCAATACAGACGTATGCAGACAAGAAGCGAGTCGACAAAGATGACATTGGTGACCATAGCAACAATCCACAGGATTAGCTGCTGGAGCACATGAAGCCGATTCAAGTCGATGCGGTTTAATCCGGTTTGTGTGGCAGCGCCAGATGCTAGAAGTAGAGCATCAATATAATTGACCCCTCCGATAGTATAGATGGCGGAAGATGCTAGTATGGTCCAGAAAACAATATATATATAGTGGTGGTGAAGCCGGAATGGAGATAGATCTTTGTCTTCATGGCGAGGGTCGGGCGTTCGCATTGCGATGCCCCAGGCAATCTCCAGACGCTAATCCGGCAACAGAACTTCCAGTCACCTCTTCCTGGGGTTTTGAAAGCGTTAGAAGAGCAAGACATGGTCGAGAGTTATAAAGCCTCTGTAAGACATCATCTCGTGGCAATGGCTCGTAGAGGCTAACAAATACCTCATGATGCACATGTTTGAGGTTATTTTATGACCATTGAGAGCAGTTGTTGAAGCAGAGACCAGAATTAACATCGGTCATAGCTTCAAATTGTGCAGTGCTCTCATAGGAACTGAGGAAGATCGATCTTATAAAAGTATAGATAGTCGAGGTCTGAGGTCATTCCCAGCAATTCAAATGGACGAAATTGATCCTGAAGAGGAATTAGTACAGCACAGCCACTCGCATGTCGTTGACTCTGTCACAACTTGCGAAGATTTAGAAGTCATAGGTTGATTGGTTTTTCACCCAGTGTAGGAGTAGGACTTGGACCAAAGAACAGAAGGTCCATCAAAAGACCTCAGGCTACGGCGTACAGGTTGACCTGGCAGTGGGGACAGTAAGAACGGACACCTGAGGCTACGAGGACACACGCGGGCAACACTGATTGAGGCATTTTTTTCTCTCCTCTCCTCTTCTCTCCGATCATAGCTCTTTCAATCTGTAAGAATCCTTCTTGTGTCTTTGACCTCTTCCTCTCCGATACTCCCCGAGATTAACACCCAACTCTTTCGATTAAGCCTTAGCCTCCTCGCGGACAAGAGCCCCAAGACTTTCAGCCTTCCGAAGCTCTCATGCCAAGGACGCCTCTTGTCTCTTCGGCTTTGCCACCGGTAGAATAGCAGCGGAACCTGGCCGGCGCTTGTTGAAAGAGACTGCAAAAAGTCAGCAGGCTTTCATTGTTTAAACCGATCCAAAGGTTCCTTGGGGACTGGGAGCAAGGGAGAGGGGCAATTCCCCTTTTATCATTCTCGTTGGCAGTTAAGATGATTCCACTAGATAGTGATGGCGGCCAGTAATGGGTAAATAACCGACAATGATACTGCCATGCCATACGAAACGAGCTATCAACTTGTTTGTTCCTTGGCTGACTTTGGACTCGTGAACTGGCTTTCTCTTCTGAGGGGTTCAATATCTAAACTTCTTGTCCCGACTAGTTCCGTACGTCTGTACAGATTTAAGGCCTCGAATGGTTGAGGAGAGCCCGACCGACGGCAGCGATTTTCGGCCATATTACCATAGGCATCTATGGGACGAGCATTTGAGTGCGCGATTTCTGAAGCTTCTGTGGGTTACTTGCTGCAAAACCTTGCTCCCTTTTCTCCGAACCGGCAGTCTCGATCAATCCTTCTTCGTCGCCCCCCCCCCCCCCACGCTCACACGGGGAGATTGGAGCACTTAGCGTGTCTGGGCGAGACATGAAAGCATGCTGTTGACCCCCGCCAGTAGTAAGATACGACATCAAGCCCGTCTTTGGTAGTGTGGCTGCTACTGATGCTGACCCATTGGCGGCCACGTCTGGTTTAGATGCTTGGCATCATCTTGGCTCGATACAGATTGGAAATTTCTCGCGGAGATCGCCCGCGAGGACCTGGGGTAGTTGGAGTAGAGTAGTATCGCTATCACCGTATCGCTACTAGTATCAGTTGCATCATCCATGGTCTGACCCTGCGGGGTTTCGCATGGCTCCCCATGGGGTAGCGAAAACGGACCAGGGTCAACGGGGCGAGATACATATAAAAGCCATGTACGAGACTGAAGCGAGGGGTTCTGTTGGCAGTATCGTCCACCCTCGTCCTATTCCAAGGGAATACCGAGCAACACCGCCCACAGTTCCTCGCTTTACCTGCGAATATGAGTACCTCCCATAATGAGCCAGCGGAGCCAATTCCGGATGGTATCATCGCCACCGCGAAGCAGTCCTTTGGCGATCTTTTCCGATGGAAACAGCGTGTCGTCGTGACCAACGAGTCTGGCGAGACTCACGCCGAGTGGCAAGCACCTGAACCTATCCAGAACCCTATCAGTCTGCTTATGCAGCTTGGTGCACGGGACTGGCTCTTTTTTCTCGTTGGCTTTTTTGCATGGACGGCCGATGCGTTTGATTTTCATGCCCTATCTATCCAGACTGTCAAGCTGTCAAAGTACTATAACCGCTCAAAAACCGATATCAGCACTGCTATTACTCTGACTCTGCTCCTACGAAGCGTCGGTGCCGCTTTCTTCGGTCTAGCTGGCGATCGGTTCGGGCGTAAATGGCCCATGGTAATCAACATGATTGTGCTTGGTATCCTACAGATAGCCACCATCTACAGCCGTACGTTCCAGCAGTTCCTGGCTGTTCGGTCATTATTCGGACTTTTTATGGGCGGTGTCTATGGTAATGCCATCGCGATGGCATTAGAACATTGCCCGTAAGTGCTAAATCTCAGGCTCCGAGTTTCTCCCCCTTTGCTGACAACCATAGTGTCAATGCTCGTGGTCTCATGTCCGGAATTCTGCAGCAAGGCTATTCGGTTGGATACGTACTCGCCGCCTGCGCAAACCTCGGCGTCGGCGGTTCAACAGAGAGTTGGAAGACAGTTTTTTGGATTGCGGGTCCGTTGCCTGAGTTCTCCTTCGAAAATATTCCGAGCTGGAAGCTGACAAACTTACAGCTGGCGCCTCAATCGGTGTTGGACTCGTTCGCATATGCTTCCCTGAATCCAAACAATTCCTGGAAGCCAAGAAGGCCGGCAAGAAAGCCGCTGACCCCGGCGCATTTTGGCGTGAGACGAAGCAGATGCTCGGGAAGGAGTGGAAGATGTGCATTTACTGCATCTTCTTGATGACTTGGGTATGTCCCCGCGATGTTCACTGGAGAAAAACCGCTGACTTTCATAGTTCAACTATTACTCCCACACCTCGCAAGACTCATATACTACGTTCATGTTGACTCAGAAAGAGATGCGCAACGCTGGAGCCTCTCGTGCATCTATTCTGATGAAGACTGGCGCTTGCGTGGGTGGTACAATTGTTGGATACCTGTCGCAATTTGTCGGACGGCGCCGAGCTATCATTATTTCTGCCCTGTTGTCTGGCATCCTTATTCCTGCCTGGATTCTCCCACAAGGCGAACAATCTCTGAGCGCATCCGGCTTCTTCATGCAGTTCTTCGTTCAAGGTGCCTGGGGTGTCATCCCTATTCACTTGAATGAACTTTCTCCACCCGCGTTCCGGTCTTCCTTCCCAGGTTCGTACCTCATACCATACCGATCGTGGAGAATCCTCACTAACGTGCAAAGGTATCACATACCAACTAGGAAACATGATCTCCTCGCCCTCCGCCCAGATCGTCAACGCCATTGCCGAGAAAACCATGATCACCGCTCCATCTGGTCATCGGGTTCCCGCGTACGGCCCTGTCATGGGAGTTGCCACGGCCATCATTGCGATGGGTATCGTGTTTACTACGGCATTTGGACCGGAGAAGCGTGGTCGTCGGTTCGAGACTGCCGTTGCGGGTCTCCAGTCAGCCAGGTCGGAGAAGGAAATCGATCTGGAAGAGGGTCTGGACGACAAGGCAGCCGAGAAGAGAGTGGAGGAAGTAGGGAAACTTTGAGCCGCTCAGGCTCTTTGGCGAAGTATCAGCTCACGAATAGATGATGACTCTGTAAATGATGAGATGATCTGCGTGGCTATTTGGTATGCTTAGGATGCTTACACTTGAAGGATGCAAACTATTTATTCTACTGTATAAGTTGTCTTCGAAACTCGCTTGTTCGTTTCTATCCAATATTATCCGAACCGAATATCAAAAAAGGAGACCTAATCACTCAATTAAGGCAAGATGGCCGAGTTGGTCCAAGGCGTGAGGTTAAGGTCCACCTTAATACCAAACTCCCAGAGTTTCCTCATCATCGTATGATGGCGTGGGTTCGAATCCCACTCTTGTCATTTCTCTTTTGCTTTTTTCTTTCCGTCTTTTTTGGATTTACACTACTTTCTATTTAGCATGCTTGATCCGATCTATTTATCTTCTATATTATTGACATAGTTCTATAGCCCCCCGTATAACCGCCTGATGAAACTAGGATTGCCATCAATGGGCAAAACCGAACCACGTCATATCCCGCTCCCTGGGCCCACACCAGTGGCACAAATACCCTGCAACTTGTCACCCCAAGTGGTGGTCTCATACCTGGCCACGGGTGTGTTCTCTACGACAATCTTTGGGGCATCGTACATATACCTAAAGACGCCCGCCCACTGCTTGCAGGTCTCGCTGTAGCTGTATTGGTACTACCGTGATAGATTTGCAGCTTAGGGCGTGGGCCGTTGTATCCCGGTCATGGCCTTTGGGACGCCGGCCCAGACCTCAGGCGTGGCGATGGACTTGCCCTGCGAGCAGGTGCTGTTCCATGCCTGGTTCTGGTCGGTGGCGGACATGAAGCAGCCGGCGGCTACATCGGAGTCGGCGATACCTGCGGCGAATAGCTCGGGATATGTGGCTGCCATGACGTTCTGTTTGTTGTTACTATACCAATCGATATGGCCTGGGGTTGTAGTGAACGTACCGTCATCATGGCGCCTGAGCTGCTACCTGTCACAAACATCTTACTGCAGTCGACCTTGTACTGCTTCTTGGTCCAGGCGACCATGTCGGCATGGAGTTGCTGTTTCCGCCACAGTTGTGAGTCAGAGTTGCTTTCGAGCTCACGTCCGAGCATTTGCCTTCGTAGGGTCTCTCGGGTTAGATGACTATAAAGTCGTATTGTTCTGCCAGCTTGGCATAGGGGGAGCCGGTGTAGTATGCCTCCGCTGTTCCTGTGCCTGTATCCCACTGTTAGTTCTAGGTCATAAAAGTGTTGCCTGCGGATCTCACAATAGTAAATGGCAACGACAATGCCCGGCTTCGCTGCCAATTTCTTGGGAACATAAATGTACATGGAGACATTGGTGGGATTGGGGCCAAAATCGGGGATGTGCTCAAGAGATCCTGCTTTGGGAAGGATGAATCCTACGGCCGCGGCACTGGCCGTAAGAGCATAAAGAAGAACGGTGAGGAAGAAGGAGGAAGGCGCCATTTTGGACTATGTATTGGACGCCTTTTATTCCCCATGGTCTGTCTGCTAGGCGCCTAGACTCACTATGCTTAGGGAGATCAGCTCCACGGGTCGGACTAATTTGCCTGTATGAAAAGTCCGAATGACAGCCCGAACGCAGCTGAGAGATTCCGCCTCATAGATCCGTCACCGTTGTCCAGAAGTATCAATGAGGAAGTCTGCCCCTGTACCGAAGCTGGAGGTGAAACAGGGCCCACAGAGGATTCAATCCTTCGGTGTGAGGACCTGCAGCGGATGCATGACTTAGAAACTATCTGACGAACTATTTGAGACTATCATATCTTCTGGCAGATAGTCTGGTTGGTGGAATGATGGTCTTTGGAGTTGTAAATCGGCATGCGAATCCGTCACTATCCAGGCACAAGAGAAGCTCGCGATGTATACGGGGAAATGAAGAACAGAGCCTGCCCATGACGATGCTCAAAGTGAAACTACCCGGGGAGCAGCTAAGTCTGTCTTGGTTGTGTACCAGGTACAAACTCTTGGCCTGTGGCCCGCCGAATTGTTATGATTTGGTGGAAGTAAGTCTGGTACTCTTGGAGTCTTGGTGGGCTTTTCATGTATGGGTGCGGGATTATCAGAGGACTCCGTACGCAATCTCGACTGACTTACAGGCTTAGGATCTATCTATCTAGATCCTATATTGTTGTTCCATGGGACCTGAGAACTACTATGCTCTCCGTCTTTGGTTAGACATTTGGACGTGATAAAGAATAGAGAGAAAGCTGTAAATCGTCCCTAGAAGGCAATCCGCAAATGAACTGACCACCAGTTGAGGAACTAGCTGAGTGGTATTTGAACTGCCTTCATTGATATTTTGATCTCGAAACACTCTGGTTGAATTACGCCGAGATGATTGTAGACCTGGTGTGCACTCATCCTTCACATCCAAGGAAGAGGACTTCATCGACGACCACAAGGCATAACGAGGGTGCAGTCATAAAGTATGACCTCGATTCCGGATAAAGAATCAAAAAAGCCCAACCAACCGAGATGACAGCTTGACAGTCTGCTTGCAGACATCAACGCCTCTTGGTTTGGGCCAAACATGCACAGCGCCAAGTTCGCGTGTTCCATTGGCCACACACTGTCTAGTTCGCTCTCGATCACCTGCAGAAGCCTTCATCAAGCATTCGCCAAGCGAGCCAAAATCTATTTTGACCTTCCACAACAGCAGACGATTGATCAGAATTCGTCGATAATGGCCGAACCTGCGTGAAATGGCTTGCATGCATACTCCACCCTCCCATGTCCATGCGAATCATCAAATCCGACGACGGGTTTAAGCGCTGAGGACATGCGCATCAATATGTTGCTCAGCTAGACATCTCTATTTTACTCATGATTGAGTCAAGATAAGTGAGATCACATCTCACCTCTGCAGTTTCTGTCAAAACTCAAAGATCCTCCCCAAACAAACAACCAACATGGACGCAAAGACGAAAATCATCATCAAGGCAGTCGTTATTCCCCTCGCATTCCTCATCCTCATCCTCACTATAATCGCACTTTTCATCCTCAAATGTCGGATGGATCGCAAGAAAGATGAACGGGAAAATCTTAACTACTCGTTCGGGCCTTATGAGCAATGGCAGACTCCTCCCCAGCCTCACAACCAACAATGGCAGGCTGCTCAGCACTCTCACAATCAATGGCCGATGAATCAATACCCGATGGCGTCGGCGCAGATGGAGAAACCGGTACCGGTACCGGTACCGGTTGCATATCCGGTTCAATATCAGAGTCATCTTGACTCGAGGAGTTAAGCCTGATGTGGAAGAAATACAGGAGAGCTGTGATTCGGACTAGGTGAGTGACCTTTGGGAGCTATATGATGGAATAATCAATGTCTAATTTATAAATCATGAGTGCGATTAAACAGGATGTCTTTCTGCGGGCCAGAGAATCCCTCGGGACACAATTGATTCACATAGCTATCGAATGGAGCGTGGTCCCTTCAGTCTACCAAGAGAACAAAGCTTGAAATCCTCGCTGTAAGATTTGGAAGTATATGCGGCGCAAGCTTTATCAAGTTTAGAACAGATAATGTCTCATGAAAGCCAATAGACCGTCGTGAAAGAGCAACTAGCGCCACTTTGCCATCAGAGTCTTTGTTCTAGACAAGGCGTTCCGGAGAGTATACCATGTTTTCAGATTCCTCTCGAGGCCTTATCTTAGTTGTTGTGACTGGCTCGGGTGATTGTGATAGCGATGTTTATGGTTCAGTCAATGCCGAAGAATACCAACAGCCATGGGGAATACATATAACGGTAGTATACTGGAGACATGATGCTTAACCTCGACATCGAAGAAGTTTGTTGCAGGAAGACTAGACTTGACATGAATGTAGCACGTCCATGATACTGAAAAGAAATGCAGGTTAAATCCGTCACAGTCATATTCTGCTGATTAGTACGTGGTGGATTCTAAAAAATCCCATAGAATGACGTTCGCATATACATGACAGAAACCCAAAGTCGCAGGCTGATAAAACTGCACCTTGGAGAGCTGCAATAACATCCTAGCTGTCACAGAGCAGCATAATCCATTTGAAATGTCCCTATACCTAGTTGCCGAACCAGCCGATGTGCTCAGCACAAATCTGCTCCCAACGCTTAATGAATGTCGCATGGCAAAGACACATATAGGTGCGTTTGTGACCGAGATAGCACTTGGGGCAATCGAGGTTCATTTCCCACTGGGACTTCAGGCTATTCCAGAAATCCCTGCTGACCTTCATCGACAATTTCTCCTCCCAGTACTGTCTCTTTTCTGGATAGATACGAAGACAGGCATTGCAGTAACGCAGACCTTTCTTCGGACGTCCATCCATTTCCCTTGGCCACGCGAGTCTCAAGAGAAACAGGACCAGCTTTATGGGTGCCAGGTCTGGGAGTTTCTTGAACAAAAAGTCTCCAGGAAAGGCTGTGAAAGAGAGGATGCTGAGGAGGTATTTGCAGCTTGTTGATAGGGCAATCGTGTCTTGTAAGTTTGTGTAGGAAAAGATCTGAACCAGGATTTCAGTAGGCAGGTTGACGAGGGGCGAGGACTGTTGTTTCTTGCTTCGAAAGAACTAGTTATTCTTCTGTCAATATCGTCGTGAAGCTGAAGTCAATGTAATGTACTCACATGAGCTCCCAGAGGCTTCAAAGAGCTGATAGGTGGAAGGCTTGAGGTGCTCATCTGAGATGTTGATGCAGGACATTCAAATGATAGTCTGTAGATCAGTCAACTGTACAGTCGGAGAATAACTCCAAGGCTGAGTTGTAAGTTGGAGACATATATACGTTGTCTTTCAGATGGGGGGAAATCATTCACTTGCGAGTCGTGACAGACTTAGCTTGATATGATCTTCCCGATAATACCTTCCACCTATACATGACAGAAGATAGAAAAAGTGCTAAGTCTACCTTCACGGACTGTTATCGACTCTTTTCAATCACGAAAATGATCTCATCAGCGTATGTTTGTCCCTTTGTCGAGTGTGGTGGTCCAGGAAGATGGATTTGCTCGTGCCATTCTGGGTTCTTGTCACAGGTTTGGTAAGCATTCACCCGCAGAGTCGACTATGCCTCCTCAAACGAAGCTGACTGTTTCACAACCAAAGGATGGAGGATCAACCATCTTGCTTCAACCTCTTACTCTATCGATATCCGGACCGCAAACTTTCTTGGTCTGTTCTCACGCCTGTGTGTCGCCATCTTGTTCCGTATGAGAAATGATTCTGGCATGCTTGATTGAACGAGAGGGAGGACTTAATTCTACGAATTGGTTGCCTCACTCTCGTGTACTATTTTCTAGCAAGCACCTGAGAAGAGATATCTCTGCTTACATCTGCCGCCAGTTGATATTCCTGCTTGCTGTTCTTGGTGCCTTGGATCACACGCAAAAAGAGGACTAGGCTTTCCAGGTTCAAGAAATAACACGTAGGACAAGCTTTTCTGAAACGCTACATATGAAGCCAAGGTTCGTCTTACAGTCGTCTAATAAAGTCTAATATCGCAAGGCTAATCATTTCCTGCTCACAGATCGACGAGCTCTCTCCAGGGTCACCGCTTGAATTACAGCGAACAGGCCAATTTCCCACAGGCCCGTCCGGCTATGTGATTTATTTAACCACGCCAACAAAGAAGATAAATGGGCGAGAATTGATCGAATTGCAGAGGCGGGAGACCAGGACGTCGGAGAATGTGGTCGCAAGGCCACACAGCTAAGTCTTTGTGGCATTCAGCGGCGTCAGTCAGAGGTCCAATTCAAAAACCCCAATGTGACTATAATCTGCATTCACTATACACACGTGAGGGGTAGATTGGTCATTAACCAGCCAGCTTTGGTAAGATTGGCACTTATGCGGGGAGACGGAACTGTCAGACCAGTGAGGTCACAATCTCGGGGATACTTCAATACCCAAGCTTAAGGTTCCAACAAACTCAATTAAAATTATTCGATCAAGTTACTTGGGAGGGTTACTGTTATAAAATCGCAGAGGTCCCGGGCCGTGGTGGGCTTCAGCTGAAGTCATACTACTCGAGATCAGCTTGTCAATTTTCATCCCCTCGATTTCGCAGAAGGGATCGATACGAACACCGCGATGGTCTGGGTCAAGGCCTTGCTTTTGGGGCTTTGCGCCTCCACCACTTTTGCGCAGTCGCTTGACGGGATCTACGATCTTGTTCGTCGTCGAATGCCGAAGCATGCCGACAGTTTTCGGTTCTCTCTGGTGGACTTCAACTCGACCAATAACGACCAGTTCGTTGTGTCAACGGCTGCCAATGGCACAATCTTGGTGCAGGGAAATTCGTTAAGCGCCCTGTCATATGGGTATGACGTTCTACAAATTATATACCGCTGAGCAACACGATTGATAACAAGGACAGTCTGCACCGCTATCTCGCCGATGTCGCGCTTGTAGACATCTACTGGTTTGTCGGCAGTCAGCTACATCTAGCACCGACACCACTTCCTCTTCTGTCTAAACCATTGACTGGCTCCAGCACCGTTGAAAGACGCTACCATTTTAATACTGGTATGTCGCGACCTTATGAAACTGTCACAGTATGACTGACTTCCTAGTGACCTTCTCTTACACAACGGCGTTCTGGTCATGGGAAGACTGGGAGCTTCAGCTGGATTGGATGGCCCTGCGAGGCATTAACTTGCCCCTTGCTTGGGTCGGCCAGGAAAAGATCTTGGTTGAGGTCTTCCGTGAGATCGGCTTGACGGACGCTGAGATCTCGTCTTTTCTGAGCGGGCCAGCATTCCAAGCCTGGAATCGATTCGGTAATATCCAGGGTTCCTGGGGCGGTGATCTGCCCTATTCCTGGATTGACTCTCAATTCGAGCTACAGAAGAAGATCGTCCGCCGTATGGTCGAACTGGGCATGACCCCGGTTCTGCCTGCGTTTACAGGGTTTGTGCCTCGAGCGATCAGCCGTGTCCTTCCAAATGCAACAGTGGTGAACGGTTCTCGATGGGGAGGGTTTGATGAGCGATATACTAACGACACCTTCCTGGAGCCATTCGACCCCAGCTTCACCCGCCTGCAGCGCAGCTTTATCCAGAAACAGCAGCAAGCGTATGGAAACATCACGCACGTTTATACACTGGACCAGTACAACGAGAACGATCCCTACTCGGGAGATCTTGACTACTTGCGTAACGTCACCCGCAACACGTGGTTGAGCCTCAAGAGCGCGGATCCGAATGCTGTTTGGCTGATGCAGGGGTGGCTGTTTTACTCCAACTCGGATTTCTGGACTGACGAGCGTGTGAAGGCGTACTTGTCCGGTGTTGAAGTGGACCAAGACATGCTGGTGCTGGACCTCTTTTCTGAGTCGCAGCCCCAGTGGCAGCGTACGCAGTCGTACTACGGCAAGCCGTGGATTTGGTGCCAGTTGCATGACTATGGCGGCAACATGGGCTTGTACGGACAGGTGATGAACGTCACAGTAAATGCAACACAAGCCCTTGCTGCTTCAGACTCGCTTGTTGGATTTGGTCTAACCATGGAAGGTCAAGAGGGCAACGAGATCATGTACGACTTGCTCCTGGATCAAGCCTGGTCTCGGCAGCCGATTGATACGGACCATTACTTCCATAACTGGGTCAAGACTCGATACTCTTCTGGAGTGAGAGGTTCAGCCGTACCTGAAGAATTGCATCAAGCATGGGATATTCTGAGAACAACAGTCTACAACAACACCAACTTGACATCAACGGCGGTGTCTAAATCCATCTTTGAACTGCAACCAAGCATCTCAGGATTGCTTAACCGTACAGGTGATCATCCTACCACGGTCAACTACGATCCGGCCGCGCTTGTCCAGGCATGGCAATTGATGGACTCCGCCGCATCCAAGGACCGTTCTTTATGGTCTCAGCCCGCTTTTCTCTATGACATGGTCGACATTACCCGTCAAGTAATGGCGAACGCATTTATCCCTATGTATATCAATCTGGTCTCTACATATCAAGCTGGTGCCTCCGTTTCCACGGATGGAAGCAATCTAATTCAGCTGCTGCGCGATGTGGACTCTGTGCTTTCCACCAACGACAATTTCCGCCTGTCGACTTGGATTCGGTCAGCACGATCATGGGCGAGAAACGACACAGAGGCTGACTTTTACGAGTACAACGCCAGAAACCAGATCGCCCTCTGGGGCCCCATGGGTGAGATCAACGACTATGCCTCAAAGCAATGGGGCGGGTTGGTCTCGGCATACTACATTCCTCGCTGGCAGACGTTCCTGCATTACTTGAAAAACACTCAGGCAAGCAAGTATAATGTAACAAAAATAGAGGCACAATTGCTTAATTTTGAGCTCAAATGGCAGGAAGAGACGAATAAATCGACACGAGCTAAAACTCGTGATCTTCGATCCGTGCTGGCGAAAGTGAGCCGAAGATGGCCATCAGTGTTTGGAGACCAGAATAGTCCCTGACGACGGAAATAGAGAGACTATCAACGAAGTATAGACGCAATGGAAATATGCAGCACGCCTCATAGATGTGCCCGCGGCTCAGACTTCCTACTCAGAGGCTCCTTGAATCCTGTAAAGCCCTTGGCCTTGATGTCCGCAATTATAGCTCTGAACCGTCCGACTCCACCAAAATAGAATAACGTGGAAACTATCTTGCCGGGAACATTATGGCCGAAGAGCCATTGAGGTACCTGCTTCAGGAGGGTGCTGTTGGCGATCTCGTCGCAGTGCTCGCCCCATTTGCGTTGTGCTTCTTCAGTTGCTTCAACTAAACAGGGGCAATTCACCCGCTGACTGACCTCCTCAGCCCGCTTTATTAGATCCACTATAAAGTTCACATTCTCCTCTGATATGGGAGGGATATTGGCAAACGGTGTCTGCGGGCCGTTGATCATCAAGAGATTAGGAAAACCTGGCACGGAAATTCCCAGATAACTCGCTGGGCCTTTTGCCTTCCAACGATCTCGAAGGTTTCCGCCTGATTTGCGGCCTTGAATGTCCAACCGAACATACGCTCCGTCCATTGCGTCGTAGCCCGTTGCGAAAATGATGACGTCTAATTCATGCAACTTGCCATCCGCCGTGCGGATCCCCTCTGCTTCGATCTTCACAATGGGATGGGTCCGGATATCCACCGCAAAGACGTTCTCTCGGTTGAACTGCTCATAGAAGCCGTTCGCACACAGCGGACGACGTGCATACGGCTCGTCCGGCGTAAGCACCTTCCGCTTTTGTGGATCCTTCACGATCGCCTCGATCTTCCTCCGGATAAACTTGCAGGCCTCCTCATTGGCAACTGGGTCCGTGAGCAAATCAGTGAACCCACCAAACAGGAACTGCAGCCCACTTCCGGATTCCCACAGGCGCTCGAAGGCGGCTTCGCGGTCTGCGGGGCACAACGCCATGGCCTCTCGCGAGAGCTCGGGGAACCCGATGGCGAGCCGCGAGGTGCGAGCCTCAGTCCAGATTTTGGGGAAGTCTCTGAGAATCGCCTCGCGCTCTTGCGCGGTGAGCGCACGGTCACCGCTGGGAACGCAGTATTGCGGACGACGAATGAAGACGTGCAGGGACTGGACGGTGTCCGCAACGGCGGGCACGAGTTGCACACCCGAGGAACCCACGCCGACAAGACCAACTCGCTTACCCTTGAGATCTAGATCCGTGTCCCAAGCAGAAGTGTGCCGTATCTCGCCGTGGAACGTCTGCAGACCGGGAAGATCTGGGTAATTGGCCTTCGTCAGCAGCCCCAATGCTGTGAGGAGGTATCGAACGCGGAAAACATCGCCGGTCTTGCAGGACACTCGCCATGTGCTTGTGCCTTCGTCCCAAACGGCGCTAGACATGTCCGTATTAAACTGCATGTATCTGCGTAGGTCGTACTTGTCTACCACGTGGCGCAGGTATGCCAACACCTCGGGCTGCGAGACATACCGCCGGTAGAGCGGATACTCGTAGTCGAACGAGTAGCGGTACAGGTGAGACCAAGTGTCACTCAAGGCGCCGGGATAGCGACTCCAGTACCAGGTACCGCCAACGTCACTGGCGGCATCGATCGCTTTAACTTTGAGGTTTAGTTTGAGGAGGGATTGGAGAGCGTAGATGCCCGAAAACCCGGTGCCGACGACCAGGGCGTCGAGGTAGTGTTCCGACATTGTGCTCGTATGAGTTCTTTCTAGAGAGGTGGTGATGAACGGACGGCATTGTCGAGGATAGGGGCAAATATATTCGTTCTTCCGTCTCCCACCTGCAGTGACCTTCGTACAACAGGGATGCCATGGATATGCAGTACCCCCTCATTTGAGCAGGGTATGCAATGCATGTCAGACTCGGGTTCATTGACGTCTGCAATTAATGATGCTGTTAAGAATGTGTTCTTTAATTTTATCCAACAACTTACTACAGAATATCACTGTACTACACATATCAGTGGTGAATGGTCATTGTCGGACAGTTGCCAGAAGTACATGATAAATTCTCGATGAATCTCAGTCTGAATGCGAGTTCATTATGAACAGGTCGAGCTATATTGCTTTTTCCGATACTGCATGAGCCATGTTTATGCGTGTGACCCCTCGAGCTGCTCGTAGGAAACGGTGGCGGCTCTTCGTTGCTTTTGATACAGGTCGCCATTGTCCTGGAGCTACTGGAAATGCCGCTTTGTAGGAAGGAGGGAAATAAAATAATGGACAATGTTGTCAGTCTATTGAGCGAGTAATCTCGAGCCAGAATTAGGGACAATATGGAGGACCCTGTGAAGGTTGTCAGAATGATCCAGATGACATGAGAGAAAGGATTGGGGGTAGGTGTTTTGCGGCGGGCTTTCTGGTATAGAACGCAAAAAAGCTTCAACCACTAAATACAAATACAGAGAGAAGGCACAGACTACCTACTCTTTAAACAAGACATCTAGAAAATAAAAATAAGATAAAAAGGAAAGGAAAAATATTTCCGAGAGACAAAACGGAACATCAGCGGCAGGTGCACTCCCGCCTGCTGGAAATCCGCCCAGGCTCCTCCTCTCAGTGGGAGGACTGTGAATCGAACCCAGGGCTGTTGGGGTAGTGAGGTACCATACTCTAGACTCAACGGAGTTGCAGTGGCAGATTTCTGCGCAATAGTACGACCGCTGCACTACCGCCCCGGTTTCTTGGGTTGAGAGGAAGACGTAATAATGCTTCATCTGTTGTCTAGTGGAAGGCCTAAAAGGGTAATGGATGTGTTGGTACCTGAGGAACGAGGCATGGAAGTGTACTGCTGAGCCTGAGGCAGCGAGAGTTCATCTGACATTGCTTGCTAAGTTATCCTAAATGTCGTGCTATTCCTCCTACAATCTTGTGTCTTCCGATGTCTCCAACATGGACAGTGACTAGAGCAGCCATACTCAAACCTTTGACAAGAGGAAAGAGGTTGCGTTTGGCACATCATCGCCATAGCTGAGATGCGCAGCAGTAATGATCAAAGTCCCGTCACACACCAGGTCTCCGAAAGCACAGTATATCTTGGTGCGATCTGTGGGGAAGTTGGGGATCCGTCCTCCGTCCTGCTTGTTGCGCGTATCGCCGAACAGCACAACCCCCTTGATCATGTTTTGGACGTCGCTGGGAAGATTACGGATGGCACCGTGCATGACAGCTGCGCCCTGACTATACAGTTCTTTAGCTTTATTCGATTCTCGTGATGCGCGAAGGGAACAATACCTATATCCACCAGCGACGATCTTCGTGTTCGGGCACTTGGACGCAGCGAGTTTAAAGAGACCCGCTGCCTCGTCGATGGCAATTTGGTTCGTGCCCTGTGGGAGGAAGTTGGAGGCCAGATCAGCGATATAGGCTGGTCCAACGCCTTGACAGGCCACTTGGCCTGGACGACTGAGTTTGAGAGCGTTGCAGACTCCGGGGCCGGTGGTGATTCCCTTTCTTCCGTCAATCTACCAGAATTAAGGACTGGCATGAAGTATACTTACCAGAAGACCAGGCTCGGTGGAGCCCCGGGCAAAGATGAAAGTGATGGGCTCGCAAGGACCAGTCCGAAGTTCATCACCGGCAATGGCAGCTGTCTCATTAGCATGGAGTGAGATTTGCAAGGAGAAGGCACATACTCTGCCGCACGTCAATGGCCACGGGGCTGGCTACAGCCATGGCCGCGAGGGAGAGGAGTGCAAACTTCATTTTGAGAGGGCTGGAGAGATCTTAATCTTCTGACAATGATGATGATGCTGCTGCTGCTCCTGCTGCTGCTGTCTGGAATCAATCACATCCTCAAGGCATCGTGAACGCTCTCTTTATACCCTCGGAAATCTTGCTGCTCAACGGTAGTTGTTCGCAAGTCGACCCGGCATTTCTCTTCATCTCTCCCAGCAATGTACAGGAACGAGGCCTCATCCTCGGTAGGAATGCTGCTGTTTTCGATGGCATTGGTCAGGAACTGGATGCGAGGGTTTATTCAGTCCGCCGGCCCCTCAAACCGAGGCGAAATACACGCATCCTTGTCGAGGAGGGTTGCATTTCTGCTGGCAAAGGGTCACGGTGACCCTCTGCCGGGGGTTTTAATATGATTCTACCCCATGTTTCGCGATTTCTCCACACAAAAAGTCTTGGCTGCGTCGAGGATGACCTGAAGAAGCCCATTAGCGGCACGGTAATCGTATATTAAAAGATATGTACCGTGCTTGGCTGGTTCCTCTCGGTATTTAGGATGACTTTGAGTTGTTTTAGATGAAACTGTATGCGGGGGAGAGAGTCTTCTTCCGGACCAGATGTCCGAGGTCTGCGTTCTTGGTATCGCCAGAGATTCTGATAGGGACACTTGACGAATTGATGGCTGTTGCACTTCGTATCGCCCCTATTTGTTCCGACTCATTAACGCCGCAAAAATATAATTAAGTGATGATATGCTGGCACTGGTTGGACTGTCGAGCATGCCTTAGGCCCTTAAAGACACGTCGATCAACGGTTCCGGCTTCAATTTCGCCGACTGGCTTCTCATTGGTAAACCCCTCAGATGTTGTCTCGTTCATTCATGACGATCCCTAGAGCTATTAGTTCAGTCAACTTGGTGAGAGTTCGGTAATATTGGGGAATTAACCACACGCTAATGCTGGGGAAGCGGCCTCAGGCGCACCCCCTTTTTGACAGCAGAACGAAGAAATTATTCCGTCGACTAGAGCATGACCAACAGTCCAGAATCTGCCTCTTTCTGATATCTGCATCAAAAGGTCAACAACCGAGGCTTCTTGATTTGTTGCAAAATCGAGCATCCACAGCAGAAGTCTAAAATCAGACTGTCACAGGTGGTTTGCGTGACCTGCCCATGTTGGCATGCAGCAATGCTTGAGGCAAGACATCTCAGAAGGCTTCAGGATGCATCGCGTCGCTGTACCCTGTAGCCTAGTCCGTCTCTTTTATTATGCACTATCAAGGAACCATGTGATTGTTGTCGTCGTGCTGCTTAATGGTTCAAGGAGTAGTTATCCACCATGACAAAGTAGGTATTCTCCACGGCGATCTGTGTCCACCAACCGAGGATGAACTCTGACTCGCAGGCTAGCAGCTTTTTATCAGCGTCTTTTGTCTAAATCAGGAAATGTCAACTCTCGTCACGATGATCTTCGCCTTTTCAATCATTGCTCAATGTCTGTCGGATTCCCCATAAGCACGAAATGCTGACAGATCCCATCATGCACGGAGAATTCTTCCTGTCCCTGATCGTCTCTCAGGGGCAGACACTTCAAACTGCGTAAACCGCCTTCTACCTCTCGACCATCGTCAGAGTCTTATGCAACAAATCGATGAGTTACAAACTCAAGCTGTTGAGCCTGCTGGCCGCTGGCCTGACCTCCGCGGTCCATCTGACCGGGTATGAATACATCGTCGTGGGATCCGGCGCTGGAGGCGGTCCATTGGCCGCTCGTCTCGCGCTCGCCGGCCACAAGACGCTGTTGATCGAAGCAGGAGATGACCAAGGGCTCAATGTCAACTACACCGTGCCGGCATACTCGGCCCTGGCCTCGGAGGACGAGAAGATGGCCTGGAACTTCTTCGTGCGCCACTACGCCGATGAGGAGCGCCAGGCACGCGACTTCAAGACCAGCTACGAGACTCCCGACGGGGAGATCTACACTGGTCTCAACCCGCCGGCCAATTCCACCATGATGGGGACCTTGTATCCCCGTACAGGCACGCTGGGGGGCTGCACCGCGCACAACGCCATGATCGCCGTCTATCCAGACCGCTCCGACTTTGAGTACATTGCCACGCTGACGGGCGACAGCTCATGGTCCCCGGAGAACATGCGGAAGTACTTTGTTCGCATGGAGCACAACGAGTACCTCCTTCCCGGCCAAAAGGGCCACGGCTACGACGGTTGGCTGCACACCGACACGGCACCCTTGGACATCGTTCTCAAGGACCCGCAACTGCTCAGCCTGCTGACAGGCGGCGCCTTTGCCCTGGGTAACATTACCCACACGCTCATGAACTTCGGGACACTGCTCCTGAGCGACGCCAACGCCGACTCGCTCGCCCGCGACACCCAACCCGGATACTACCAGATCCCTCTATCGAGCACCGACGGCCGCCGCAACGGGCCCCGCGAGTTCATCACCGCCGTACGCGACGCCACAAACCCAGACGGTAGCAAGAAGTACCCGCTGGACGTCCGGATGAACTGCCACGTCACCCGCGTCATCTTCGACACCAGCGTCTCCCCGCCCCGCGCCACAGGCGTCGAGTTCCTCGACGGCAAGCACCTCTACCGCGCCAGCCCGCTCGCCCACCTCGCCCAACCCGGCACCCCCGGCTCCGCCTCCGCCTCCCGCGAAGTCATCGTCGCCGGCGGGACCTACAACTCCCCGCAGATCCTCAAACTCAGCGGCGTCGGCCCCGCCGACGAACTCGCCCGCTTCAACATCCCCCTCGTCGCCGACCTCCCCGGCGTCGGCACGAACCTCCAAGACCACTACGAGGTCGGCGTCCAGGCCCACGTCCCCTCCAACTGGACCAGCCTGCACGGCTGCACCTTCACCCAGTCAGACCCCTGCCTGGACCGGTGGGAGTCCAAACCCCCACTGGGGAACCGGGGAATCTACTCCTCCGCCGGCTTCGCCGCCGCAATGTACTACAAGTCGACCGTGTCGGCAGACAACGCCTACGACGCCTTCGTCTTCGGCGGCCCGGTCAACTTCCGCGGGTATTTTCCGGGATACAGCGTGAACATCACCTCCCGCCACGACTGGTTCACCTGGGCGGTTCTCAAGGCGCATCCGCGCAACACGGCGGGGACGGTCAGCCTGCGCTCTGCCGACCCGCTCGATACGCCGGCGATCGTGTTCAATTACTTCGACATGGGGGCTGGCGAAGACCTGCAGGCGATCTATGAGGGGATCGAGCTTGCGCGCGATGCGTTGCGCCGCCAGCTGGTTCCCACCACGGAAGTCCTGCCTGGTGCGGAGGTGGTCAGCCAGGAGGATATCGAGACGTATGTGAGGGATACGGCGTGGGGACACCATGCGTCTTCGACGTGTCCGATTGGCGCGGATGGTGACCCGATGGCGGTGCTGGATAGCAAGTTCCGGGTGCGCAAGGTGCAGGGGCTGAGGGTTGTCGATGCGAGTGTGTATCCGCGTATTCCGGGGACGTTTACGGCTGTTTCGACGTATTTGGTTGCGGAGAAGGCGACGGATGATATTTTGAGTGAGTTGGAGGGTTGATCCTCATTATAGTGGGATAGACGGTTTCACATGTGGATTATTGCCATGCGGCTGAGCATTACTTCGTGTTTATAATCTGTCAACAGTTCTATGTACATGTACAATAGTGTATTGTTGTGAACCTACTCACAATGATCGACCGTATATATCATGTCGTATACTTCCTCAACACATTACCCAACTCCACCAGAGCGTCACTGATCAATGGGTCTCAACTGAGACCAAACCTGGTTTATTTATGAGGGCACAGACGTTCTGCGTGATCTGCGGGAACGCCCAGGGCATCACATCATGCTGTGGCTGGTCATGACGGAGACAAAGGAGTTCTGCGTTCTGTGACTATCACTCGAGTGTAGAAGAGTGAACAACACGTAAGTGCCCGTTCCACTTCAGTGTCTCACAATGGTGGACCCTGCTTGTGCTGTACAGAGTGGACGTGACGTCGTCCACCGTATGGTCGCATCAGACCGAAGATCGGTTCGATAATGATCAGTGCCGGAATTGACCTCAGAGTCTATTTCCGAAGCGACGTAATACCAGGTACCCTCCCTTCTGGGATGGACGGTTGTGGATGGTGCAGGTGCAGCTCGAGTCGCGCTCAGCTGCGCGCCGACGGGCAACTACTCCAACAACCAATTCAGAGCGTTGTTCACGAGCGCCTCGCTAGTCAGACTGTGGTCACTGAGGAGAGCAGACAGCTTGCCGCTCTCTCGGTCAGATACTCGGGTGTGTGATGGCGGAATCAGAAGCGAAGATTCGGTTTTGATGCTCCCCGTCAGCCCCAGGATCCCGGATTCATCGCTGGTATTGTATTGTGATGGTCGCGGGATGCTTGAGGGTTGCGGTCCGGGTGTTTGCCGCTCCGCCAGGATGGCAGTGTGTTCGATGACAAAGCGGGCCAGCCAGTGGTCCAAGGTGAACGGATTGCTCATGGTTTCTTGGTAAGTGGTTTGAAAGTCTCGGAGGCGCGCAATCTAGACTTGTTAGCATCAGGACAGAACTGATTGGGGGTTGCTAACTCACCGACTGCCGAACAGCAGGCCAATGTGTTCTCAATCCCATCAGGTATTCAAAGTTCGAGACTACGCGTTGCCGTGCGGTACTCAGCTCCGACAACTCCTCGCTCAGCATCAAAACCTGCATGTAGACACAAGAGCTGACGATGGCCACGTGCCCGTAAAGGAAGTAGTCGAGCTGGCAATCGTCCACCTTTGTGGAGTAATCGATGATTTCAGAGATCGCATTGGCGCTTTTTCTGCATTGAGCAATGCCGTCTGCAGTAGATGCTGCGTTCCGACCTGCTCGTGCATCCAGAGAGGGAAAGAAAAGCATTTGCCGGAAATGATGGTAGACAATATGCATGGCGAGAAAATTCCGCCCCAGCCCCTGTTTAGCAAAGAACGTGAGATTCTTGGAGCTATAGGCCAATGTTGGAGGCAATCCCCGAACCCATCCGTCCAGACACTCCTTCAACAAGGGGACCTCGCTGAGGTAGGCGTCAAAGGTGATGACTCCACGACTGAGTCGCGTTAGAAGGACGCTTATTCGGGTGTATATGTCCAACGTCCCGGCCATTTGCGCCCACATGTCACATCTCGACGAGGATGGAACGGGCACTTCTCGCAAAAGTTCCGGGTCATACGTGTGAAACGCCACATCGTCTACCTCGGGGAGCACATTGAGGTTGTGGAGAGAAGCCCCCGAGTTTACAGACATGTCAATGATAGTCCACGGGTCCGCAATCCGGATGGAAAGCCACGTCCGCCTCCGCTCTTCTCGATGCACAACGGTGGAGTTTGGCGGCATGGCCCATAGAGAGAGCACTTCAGCGTGTGTGCGGGCAACGCCGATGTAGACCTGCTTCGCCTGCGCATCTCCTTCTCCCCCTACGAGATGCCCCAGGAGAACTGCACCCTGCACCGTTTCCAGGCTGGGATAGTTCACCCTCTCCTGGAATAAGCGAATGGCCTCGCCGGCATAGAGCTTACCACGTGACTCTGGAGCGACGCCATTGAAGACAGCATTCTTCGAAAATCTGCCATTGATCAGTTTCCGCAACAGTTTGAGCATTGACTGACTTACCTCGCAACGAGCGCACACATGGCATGCACATGCATCAACGACGCTCGGCCTTCATTCAGCAGCCGCATAAAGCTGGCCTCGTGAAACAATGTATGCGCAACGTTGTGGATAGACCGAAAATACAAAGTCACCAGCTCCAGAAAAAGAGCCGGCGTGGCCAGCAAATACAGATCCAGCAGAGGTTCCACGGGAGGTAGCTCCTGGATCCTTCTCACCGGCTTGATCACAGCAGCCCGTGGAGGTTCAGACGCTGGCAGCTTCTCCGTTACAGGGTGATGATGATGGGACGCCGCCGCAGCGCCATTTGTCGCAGCAGCAAACACCCCGGGTTCCGTACTAAGGCTGCACGGAATCGCCAGAGACAAACAGAGTTCGCAATTATTGTACTTGTCCCCAGCAGGAACACAGCGTCTCTTGCGAACTCTGAGCAGCGCGTTTTGTGTTGGTCAGCTTTATCCCTACGCCGAAGTGTACTCAGTGTAGTTCTTCTTACCGGCAAGTTGTGCACGCCCCGGCCCGTGGCCTTTTATCTCCGACGACCATGATGGAAATGATTATTGGTATTCATCAATTGGCTCAACCTCATGCGCAATTAATTGCAATGGAAAACCATACTGAGTGGACTAGTCGTCTAATAATATGGTAGCATTAGCGAGGAAGAAAGGGAAAAAAAAATTCAGACTTGAAGTCGCGTTGTTGTTGCTGCTGGATGGTGACTAAGCAGAAAATAGGGAGACGCCAAATATGTGTGTCTGTGTGTAGGAAGGATTTGTATGCACGCTGATCTTACAGTAAGACTTCAACAGAAACGTCTGGATTCAGTCATTGACAGCGTGAATCTGTTGATTGTGATAAAATCGATCTGTGTACAAATTTGTAGCGGCCTCAACTCGATCACCGCAAGACGGCGACGAGATTACTCGACTGGGCCCGATGAATCCCTTTCCCGCCATCCTATTTTGCCTTCACTAGAGCAAGACTCCCTAGCTTGGCATTGGACATTTTGTCGCTCTGTCGCCCTGTCCTCTCGCCAGATTCATCATCAATCGAGTTCTGCCAACCACTCTGCAGAGGAAATAACCCGCGCCTGTCTGGACAACACCTTTTTCATCAAAACATCATGAACCTCTTGGTCCCTGTCCATGCACAGATCCTCCAACACAGTCAACTGGTAGTCCAGATCAGCAGCCTGCCGAACAGTTGACAGCACCGCACCGCTGGTGATCAGCCCGACGACGACCAAATGCTCCGCTCCCAGACAGCGAAGCACCAGGTCCAGATCCGTCGCGGTGAAAGCCGACACGCGGCGCTTGGTGATGATCGGCTCGTTGGCGTCCGGTGACACGACGGAAGGGATCTCCACGGAGATATCACCTTCGCGGAAGGACTGTGATTCTCGGACTCGAGTACCCATGGTGCTGCGCGGGTGTATGTCGGGGTATCCTTCCCGGAAAGCTGTCTTGACGTAGATGACTTTGATGTTGGATTTGCGAGCCGCCTTGATGACGGGAGCGAGGCGTGCAAGGTAAGTATCTGGGTCGTCTAGGCGCTCGACGATCCCGTTCTGGATGTCTAGGACGAGGAGGGCGGATTTGGTCATGTTGCACTCGATTCGGGTGGCGCTCGAGGGAAAAGCTTGTGCGGAGAGTCAAGGCTTAGCGAATACAGTGCAACTTGAATGAGCCGCAGTGCAACGTGAGAAAGGAGGTGAGCTTAGGCATGGTTGTGATTGCAGATCGCCTTTTACATCCAAGCATCCCGGTTCCGCTTCAGACAAGCCGGTACCGGCTATTGACCAATTGCACACTTAGCCTTGTGACGGGTGGTCCAGTACATTGTTATCTTTGCATGGGAACTTCATGAAGACTTTTAAGAGGAAGACTTTTAGTAGCAAAATGATTCCATATCGGAATGATGTTGCGGAGTGGTCACTTTGTGGAGGCACACTATATACACGCTTTATTGGAATACAAAGGGGAGGTAAGCACCACGACTTGCTGTCTCTGTTCATCAATTTCCCATTTATATTCAACCACACACCTTCAGGCCAGCCAGAGAGTTGAGGTCAGTGGGAATAACGCCAGCCGCAACAGCATCTAAAGAGTCAGCACCTGTTGATCACGTAGCACTGGTAAGGAGCAGCCCACCTTGGTATGACCAACGATAATCGCCCAATTGAGCCTTCCACGTCCAGAAAATCCAGCCCTGCTGTTTCTCATACGCCGTGACCTGGGCGGCAAACCACTTCTTGTAAAAGTCCTTGTTAGAGTCAGGCGCCCAGTCCGAGTTCCACTGCACGCTATCAGGAACGCTCAGACTCCATTCTCCCACAATGGTCGGGGTGTTGCTGTTGAGCTGGTCGCTGCAGGATGTGCTGATGTAGCTGTCCTTGGAGACGGCGACGCCGGCCCACTTTAGATAACGGTGGTCGTCGTAGGCGGCGTAGTAGGTGTCAGTCAGGGACTCGTTGGGATCACCCGAGCCCCAGAGTCTGTCCATCATCTGGATGTGCAGGTAGTTGTTTCTATCGATGTTGAGGCTTTGCTCTGCAGCGCGGATTCTCTGCGGTCAAGCGTGAGGGTGAGCATTGTCTCTGTGCTTGTATGAGAGCGACTCACCTTGAAAGCATTGGGATAATAGGTGCTCCGCATCGAGCCAACCTTGCCAGCATCCTGAACAGGCTCATTGACAACCTCGAGCATTCCAACATTGCGGAACTTGTCGTTCTGGTGGATGTTGGTGGTCATCCACTCGAGGAACTTCAGCGCCCTCTCGAACTGATAATCCTGGTAAAATCCAGCGGTGGGCGCATACTGGCCCGTAAATGGATTCTGCGGCGTCTGAGCCCCGGGAGCACCGTGCAGGTCAATGATAATATACAAGCCCGCATCACTGGCCCACCCACACAGGTTCTCCAGATACTGCAACCCGCCCTGAGGGAAATGCTCACTGTCCGAGTAGACCAGGTCCTCGCGCATCCAGTACCCGACAGGGACTCGGATGGTATTCAGCCCATAGCTTACCATCTCGGCGAGGTCATCCTGTGTGATCCAGGAGCCCCAGTGGCTCGCAAAGGCACCGTTCGCTTTGGCCTGGCCCAGGCTCGAGACGCAGTCGAACTCGGATTTCTGACCGCCGCAGCCCATATCCGACCACGCCTTCTCTGCGATCCATGGCTCGAAGACGAATTGGGAGCCCAGATTCACGCCCCGGATCTTGCCGTTTGAACTCGAGAAGAGGTTCGTCCCGTTTGTTGAGGTGATCTTCTTGTTGACCTCGGGCAGCCAGGCGGTTGCCAGGCCCGATAGAGCGCTGAGAGCTGCGAGTCTTCTAATCATTTTGATCGAACTGCCTTTCACTAAAGAGCGGCGCAAAGAGATATGTGATCCGCATTCCTGTCAAGACAGGTTGATGCTATTTATCCTATTTTCCGACTCCAAAATCTGAAACGCGGATCAATGCGCCCCAGCACGGCAAACAATGCTTCGCTTCCAAAGTCCAAATCCATCGGCATTAGCCGCCCCTGAGCGTGAAAATGCCGATCATTTGCTTATGCTTACGAGTTCCCCCAGGCAAACTGTGACGTGCGAGACTTAAGGCTAGCATTCTGTCCATGAAGTCAAGGGGCAATCGAATTGCCGAGATACGCTGGAGGAGAGCGTGAATCGGCAATTATCAAATTGGAAGGCTATTTTGAAACCTGCTGGCTGGCGATCTTCAACGCTCGGTGTGTTGACACTCAGCGCTCGGTGTGTTGACACGGATCTAGACTTGAGGTTGGAGGAATTAAGGGGTGATCCGGCTGGTACGGTAGCATCGAAGAAAGGATCTAGGAAACGAGATGCAACAATGCAGAACATGACCCGACCACTCAATTCGAATGAAAATATGATCACTATAACCTCAAACAGTCTAATCCATAGGAGTTCCTGGAATTAAAGGTCCTAGTGATCGTCGTCTAAACGGCCAACTCTAGGACTTGCCTGTTTGGGAAAATGGTATTCGTCAACTCACCTCTCCCGTCATAACAGCGATAATGACCGGATGACCTTCGATCATGAGTTGTCAAGGCTAATGTGATTCTCAGTTGCATTCAATTCAAGTTAGCAACCAGGCTCATCATCGTGCTGCTCAATTTCCCTGTCTCTCCACGAAGTTTTCGACGATGCTTGTTTGCTTTCAGGAGGAAGCTTCATAATATCACTGTTTAGTTGGCTTCTAAGAACGATTATAGGACAATGGCTCTTCAACCATCACATGCATCCTTCTCAGTGGACTCTCCATGTCAGAGTCCTTCAGCGATCCAACCTCGACTGAGGAAGGTTCGTAGTCCGGCTACAGATGGAAACACCGTCTGATACGGAATCGAACCAATGTGGCCACAATCGAGGTTGAACGTTGTCTACAACCCATTTTTTAATATGTCCCCAGACCCAACCCCCTATTACATAATGTTTGCTCACTTGTCCATTTACTGGGACGCTCCCACCAGAACGATGGGACCAGGCCCGGTATCAGCCCATGAATGCGTCAATGAGACGAACCGACGGGGCCACTACTGTGTCAAGATGAACTAGCTAGTCGAGGGTCCAACGAACACAGTCCTGGCACCGAAGGCGCAACAACGAGGATGTTGGATATATATTTGGGATTTTGAGACCAGAGAATCGCAAGAATAGCAGTACAGCCTGCAAGCGCACGATTCATCGACCGATATTGGATTCATCGCACTAACGAGATAATGCGCACCTTAACCAAGTGAACTAGCCGCAAGGCGTCAAACTATACGGACTCGGTAGTCAAGGAAGAGCTGCATCTTGTCCCCTCACTGTCGGATAACCGGGAGATCTGACAGGACACATTGTACGGCCTCACATGTGAAGTGCACAGCTTTTCGTCGCTGACCTTGTGTGCAGGGAATTTCACGGCTCCATGATCGGAACTCAACTCAGAACATCCTTAATAACTTCTGTTTGCTCAATGGACTGCAGCCACTATCTCGCTGACCACCTGTGTCAGTTGATCGCATATTGATGAATGGCCACGAGTAATCGCTGCGTACAGTCAAATTCGGGATCGTGTCCCAGCGCTTGATGGCACGATCCTCCATCTATCAGAAGCCGACGCGACCCGCTGTGATGGTTCAGACGCAAGGTGAGTTCATCCGATGCAAAGATGACCTGATCAGCCATCCCGACCCAGGAAATCCCCAGCATGGCGCAGAGTCGTACTAGCGTGACTACTCCATCTCTCACTTGCGGTGTGTGGGGAGGTACTGATACGTATCCAGGTCGACATTCGTATCTCGACTCTCGGCTCCGAGAGCTTCGATCACATATCGTCTTGGATATCTGCTGCACCATCATTTCTACTAGTTAGAAACGGTAGACTTGACACCTTTTCCGCTTAGTGTTTTGAGTGCATTCGCCATGTTCACCCCACGCTGTCCAATCCCACATTCAATCAATGATATGTATGACTATAGAATGTAGAGTTAGAAGGTGAGCCAAATCCCGAGCAGACGCCATATTATGCAACATCCATGTCCGAATTGTGTCAAATATACAGTCCTATTTCCGCCAGCGTCCGCCTCGGAGCCGAAAATCACGGATGTATCCGTAACAAGTTAACGACCACAGCTAAGTACTAAAGATGAAATGCGATCGAAATCGAATCGCTCTTTGCCGATCGAGCAATAGTCGTCACTGGTTACTACTCCGTCTGCCCAGTTGACAGTAATGATAAACCCCGCATGCTGAGTACCTGTCATCAGCCCACTCGAGCTAGTCAAACGGTCAAAGAGCCACGTTCGGAGTCAATACGGCAAGTAAATAACTTATGTCTCTGCTAAGGTAGTCTTGGCCTAGTAACTTCCGTTGTCCGTTTCTTGGGCCTGGCCTGTCTGCCCGAGGGAGACTACCTCAGGTATCTAGGGAAGGCCCCTGTGATCTATTCTCGGGTGGACCGGGGGCTCCGCTCGGAAGCCGCAGTTGGCTAGTTCTGCTTGATGATTTGCTGGATTGCTGCAGAGTGGCTTCGGAATGAAATGAAGTTGGCATGTTGCTCCCGTACGAGATGCACATCATGCGATGCGACCCTAGTAAGAAATAGCCCTTCCAGCCGACACCCATTGTCTATGGTCACTCGTACATCGGTTGTGGGTTTGATTATATGCGGCTAGGACGGATGTAGTGGATCTATCATCTCAGTGTAACCGAAGTAAGTAGATGTCAAGTTTCAATGAATTTGGAGGTGTGTCTAGTCTGGAAAGGGAAAATGAAGAAGGTAGAGCTGATGGACAGGTCCTCTGACTTGAATGCGAGATGAATCACAACGTCAAAGCTAAAGGAATGGACCATCAGAAATTCAGGCTCGGCCCCTTTTACCCTACAACCGAGTAAGTACGGATACCTACCTAGACGTACTCCGTAAGCTATTTGCAAAGTCAATGTCAGACACTCAACAGATTCGTTATCGGCCGAAGCGGGAATACCTCGGTGGGCTTTAAGCACGAACCCCATCCACATCCAGTCAACCAGCGGTTCTCATGGCGATCTCCGGGAGTGGGCTCGTGGATGACAATCCAGGGGCGCAATGGTTGCAGTGCATGAGGGACCGGTAATGCCGCCTCATCGACTACAAATACGGCACTTACCCAGCTTGCTTCCTACATGGAGTGATCACTCATTCACCCACTCCTACCATGAGCATTCAGAAGTACTCCCGCCCCTCGTAAGGTGCTCTCGGATGGGTTTTGCGTCGGAGGTGAGACAATGCGACATTCGTTACAAAAAGTGCCAGAAGCATGGTAAGATCAAACGCTCAGAACCGTCGTGAAAATGCTTCTGGATCTCATCTAAACGGGTATATGCGGGACTGATGGGATTCGCCTACCACCCATAATGATCTCAAAAGATCGGTATGTGTCAAATGCGGGGCTAAATGTACGAGAGGACTTTCTATCGCGTGTCATAAATTTGCCATGCCCATACTAGGAAATAACATCACGTCGGACACACTGTCGAGGATGGTACGCATGTTCTTCCCCCGCGGCGCAGGAACGTATCCGGAGAACTGAGCTGCTGTGGTGCCGAGAGTGACCGACGGTGAGGACACAGGGATCAGCATTGGGCTGGTGATGCTGGAAACTGTGTTGGTGGTTTCGGAGCCCGATCCCAATCCTTCGGGTTCCTTAGCACGCAATGCAGCGCCGATTTGCCGGAGGGCACGGAGTGACGAGGCAAGATGTTTTGCAGACTCCGTCTGGCTGTTTTGATCCTCTTGTCCTCCGGCGTACACATGATCCGCCAGGACAAGTTCAAGCCTCCGAATGAGGTCAAACGTTCGAGCGCGATATCGGTCCTCGAGATGTGCTACCAGCAGAAAGGCAGATGCGATTGTGCGCTGCAGGCTGATCCAAGTCCGGGAACAGTGCGGGTTAAACGAATGCAGCTCGACAAATGCGTCGATCGTGTTCATCAGGCTCGTCAGGCAATCCTCGCGGATTATCGCCCGCCGCTCGTCGTCCAGATGTGCATCCGTGTCTAACGAAACCCGACAAATTACGGAGAGATAGTACGACGAGTGCAGACGTAACTCTGTCCGCTCGATATGATCCGCCAGAGTGGCGCAATGGTCGGGAGAGCGTAAATGCGGGACCCCTTCGGCGATGATCCGTCCGAATCGCTGCTTATACTCTCTAATCTCGTGGTATCGCAGTTGTGAATGATGCGGATACATTCGCATGCGCAGCATTTCCAGAATGACAGAAACTAGCCGGCAAAGCGTCTCAAAATACGATCGATGACCGGGCATCGATTTGGGATCATAGGGAATTTCCGGCTGACTAACCATCGTGATCGATGGTCGATCGTATGCCAAGGAGAAATGACTGTTCTGAAAAGCCATTGCCCACCTGTTGAGCATCATGAGAATGGTGCCACTCGTGGTCAAAAGGGCAACCGGGATCACACTTACCACACCCTCCTGCGAGCCGCTTGAACATCACGCGCAAAGCCCGATGATTCGACATGAAGACCGAGGACCATACACATGCGCTCCGTCATCCCTGTGGGTATGTCATTGAGTGTGGAGTCATGGTAGCTGCCGAGCAAGAAGATCGCTCACCTAGCAAAGTGTATGACGCGCCCGCGTTCATGTTATAGGACAAGACGTGACTTATGATCAACAGTACTTGGATCACTTCAAGAGTTGGTTGCGACACATAGTTCAACATTCGCAAACACTGATATGCGCAGGAAACTGGAAGATTGTCAGCCGAGGAAGGTGACTCGATGATTGAAAATTACGCACCATAAACCCAGGAGGTCAACTGCCGCTCTTTAGTTGGCAAATCGGACAGTTGACATCCGGAGGCTAGCACGGCGAAGAGCAGACTCAAAAACGCCAGGCTCATCCCGAATGGTTTGACCAAGCCATTGGTATCTGGACGGTACACCCCTCCGGCTGCCTTGCGGCCTCGCAAAAGCCGATTCATATCTTGTTCTAATCTGGCGACATCTGGAAGCACCGGATACAGTACAGCTGCGATGTCTCTATAAAAGCCCATAAATCTGCGGAGAAAACCTCGATTAGCAAGGCGAAACAATCGACCATCGAAACCAATTCCCATACCGTCGACATTGGTCATCATCGGGTAATACTCCACAAACGCCGGCGATGTTGAATGTATACGGATCCGACGACCATAGATCGACGAAAGGATACGCGGCCGACTCGTTTCCCATCGCCAGCTCCGCGAGAAGGTCATCGTTGGGCAGCGCCTGCGCAGTGTCCTCGGAAACCTTCGACTTGTTCAAAATGTCAACGAGTGCCGACCTCGACCCTATATGGACGGAGCCCGTTCGGAGCACGTCGGGCTCATAGATGCCTTCGGACCGCGGAGAGCCTTCGCCTTCGGGAGAGACGTCCGTGACGGGATTATCGGGTTTCCTCCGCGCGTGTGTATCGAATAATGTGTGCAAACTGCCCAAGATCTGTTCCATTGCGCGCATTTTGGCGTTAATCTCATCCCATTCTCCCTGTGTGATCATCACGGTATCCGACAATGGCTCCTGATCGGGAGTGGAATCGGTGCCTGTCCCCGTTCCAAAAGAAGCATCGCGACCCGAGATATTTGTCGTTTGGTAAGTCGGAGTGTACGACGGTAGAGAGGAGGAGTACGGAGTTTTAGGCAGAGTCGTCGTCGCAGTCGTGGCTGTTGGTGTAGATAGCGGATATGGGTCCTTGGGAGGCGGACGGCCGTAGGAGCAGTTGAAGTTGCGCTTGACGCAATTGCCGCATGGTACATTGCGATCGCAACGGACCTTACTCGCACGACAGGGTAGGCAGGTCTTGCACTCGCGGGGCCTGCGCCGGATAGGATAAGTGGGCATTGTATACGTTCCGGAGTGCGGTCTGTCCAGGCTGTCGTCCCTACCGCCCCGCCTCGGGCAGATGAGAGAAGGATGGACACGAGGGAGGAAAAGAGGAGAGGAGAAGCGGAAGATTGTCTGTGCGACAAGATAGACCACGCGGAGTTTGCATAGGACTATTTTAATTAATATTAGGAATCCTTGTGATCGATCAGATTTGGTTCTGCGACAAGAAAGTAGAAATCAGAGTGATAAAACCAAAGGAAGCCGAAACTGATAGCTATTCACAAGTGTGCAATTGGCTACACCAAAGAGTCCGTTGAGATGGTTAGGTAGCTTGCGACCGCGGGAACGGAGTTGAGCTGAAAGGCGGATGAGGTTAGTCTCGACAGACACCGATAAATATTCTGCAGGATAAGAAACGATCCCTCTCATAGGTCGGGTACGTAGATAGAATTATAGTATGGTACCTGTCGGGACTCGATGATGAAAGAGTTCCAGATCGCAGAAGAAGAAAAAGGGTCGATCATGCCTCCTCCGAGGCCTGGGGGATCTTGCTCTTGTCTGGATAGATTGCATCCTTTGGGCCGTCCCAATCGGGCAGTGGAGCCAAGAAGAGGGTGACCATCCCTTGGAACTCTGGAAGATGAGGCTTCCTGCGATGGTGCAGTGTCGATCTTGATGTCAATCTCTCGTGGTACTGGATTTCAGGCTATTTCAAATTATCATTAACTCAGTGTCAGCAAAGATGGAAGGTTATTACGGAAGTGTTCTCCTTGAATGATGTTGTTGAAGACGAAGTGGGATGTCTGGTTGTGGATTGGCCTAGACAATACCTAGTCTTAACTATCAGCACTCCCGCTCTTTTCTTCGATCCAAAGCATAATAATACCTAAGGTATCTACAGGGCACCGGATTTTTCTTTTAAACTTTTGATTCATATTAAAGCTATGCAGCAATTGTCTATGACATTAACGTTCATCATAACAAATCCAATTCTATATACATTAAATCATAAGACATCCTCAATTCCTCGTCTAAAATCCTCTTTAATTTTTATCGGTCAGGCTCTCACCCTTCGCCGGAAGGAAAGAAGAGCGAACTGCGTCCTGATTGCCTCAGATCATGTCTTATTTCCTGGTTTGACCGGTGTGACCTGCGGCACAGCCCACCAGTCATGCCAGCGTGCCTTCGACCCAACCTCCGGAACCTCTACTCGTAGCCTGACGCGATGACCGTCTGCTTGGGAGCTGGATCCTCCAGAGCCGGCGAGCGCTTTCTTCACCGCTTCGATAGCGATGCTTGCGCCTATGCAGGCCCGCATGGTGTCCTTAACCTCGGACTTCCAGTCTTCTTCGATGGCCGGGGCATGGTATGTTTCGCCCTTTGAGTTCTGAATGAAAATACCGTTGGCGAGTGTGGCTTCCCAGGCCTTGCGGGCTTCTGAAATAGCCTTTGAGGCACGTTCTAAGACGACTTCATCGCTGTCCCCTTCCAGAATCGCCTCCCGGCGATACTCTTCGTACGGCACAAGTTCTGGCAGGCTGATAGGGATGAAAGGCTTCATTCGAATTTCGTAGCGCAACCGCTCGCTGGAGTAGGCTCCTGGGGCAGAGGCTGTCGGCAGAAGATTGTGCCGAGCGAGGAGTACATACAAAGCATGCAGGGATATCGCAAAGGCATCCATAGCAACGATATGTGTGGTGAGTCTCTCGAGGAGTCGGAGCGTCTTGTGAAAAGCGGACTGCCGCTCGGCTGAGTTGCTCTTCATTGCAGCCATAGCGGCCAGATTTCGTTTGGCGGCAGCGACCGTAAATGTCCGTATTCGGTCGATGTGAGCAAGGTGCGTGGAGCAAATGTGAGAAAGATACCAGTACATCCCAGCAAGTTCTTCGGGTGCGTAGATTGAGAGTTCGAAACCAAGCTGAATGATAAGACGGAATTGGCTCAGCTTCTGGTGGTATGCCCAGCTGCTGATGGGGTAAGAGTAAGTGGCGTCACCGTTCGAGAGTGTAAGCGGAGATTCTTCACTGAGAGTCCGAAGTTGCTCGTCGAGTTCTTCGGCCTGGATAAAGGTCAGTATTGGTCTGAACTGAGCATCATTCATTGTGTCCACTCGGGGTGCATACCTCCATCTGAAGGTTATCCCAATCAATAATTGTATGGCAGAGTGTCCGACGAATGCGGCATCGGTTCAGGCACGCACTTCGAAAAGTGTCTACGAAGGGCTATATAATGGTCAGCAAATGCTGACTACGCGAAAGAAGCGGCAGGACGTCACCTGAGCGAAACGTTTCACAAAAGCGTCCATCCGCTGGGCAATCTGGAACCGAGGGTCTGAGGGCACCTCAGTATCATCAATGTTGGCATCAAGAAGCACGCTCGAGGAGAGGACAAATTCGGACAGTTCGTCGTACAGAAGTCCCTTGAGCGAGACTTTCCCAAGGACAGTCATGTTGCTCAGGATGAAAGTTTGGGTAAGCGAACGGATATAAACGGATGGTTGAGGTTTTCGAGAAAGCAGCGTCCAAACGGCGACCTGATTCGTTAAAAGATACATTCAGATTCATCTTATGTGGGAAAGGCCTGGAATACCTTGAAATTGTATGGGCCCCCATATTCAACGAGTTCCTGTAGGTCAATTGCATCTCGACACAACCGTCGCAGATGCGCCAGCGCATTCTCGAAGCTAATCTTCACCATGGGCCGAGGGGGAACCGTGCTGGCCAGTCTCCGCTGAATCTTCACACTGAAGGCATCGGGCACAGGCTTTCCGAGAGAGACAGATTTGGTAAGCGAGGACAACTGGGATAAGCAAGACGCAAAGTAGCCGGTTGACTTGTTCTGTAAGATGTCAGCGTCATGGGCCAATGCGAGGAGGAACTCGCGTCGAAAGGTCAGCCGGGATGTGATTGCGTCACGCAAGTTTTGATCGAGAGCATCGGCTGTTCCTTCAGTCCAGGAGACCGCCTCATCTAGGAGGTTTCGAAAGTGTGTCACATCAAACTGTGACAGTAAGCTGCGATTGTACAGCTGAGTGACAAAGTCCTCTTCCTGCAGAGAATCAGAAAATGTTTAGAGTGCCTGGTAAACTTCAAGAACCAACTTCGTAGTAAAACTCCGCGGAAACTCGCGAGTGGACAAAATCACAGCACTTAACCAGTGCAAGGCAGTAAGCGCGGAGTACGAGATGTAACAGTTTTGAGTCCTCCTTCTTGTTACCCAACTTTTCACGCGCAAACCGAGCATCTTCGAAGGTCTTCGGCACCGGCCATAACAGTTTATCGAGGTACAAGGACGTAAAAAGGGTCTGTGATAGTGGATGTCCCATATGCCACGCCATCTGCCATGGTACAGCCCGTTTAGTCAATGATGATAGCCGCCGGCTTTGCGGAGGAACCCACTCACCTCATGGCAAAGCAACTCGTCCATTATTCCCACTACTTCTTCCGGAGCCAGCTCCCGCATGATGTCGTAGTCGTCCTCCAAGGCGTGTGCGTGATTCTCTCCAGGCCCGAGGTACCCACTGTCCATCTTTGAATCCATTATCTGCCGGGAATCAAGACCGGTCAGCCGACGAAAAAGTTCCACGATCGAGTATCGTCTAGCAGCGAGACTGAAAGGATTGCAGCCCACCTCCAAGGCGCCGACTGCCTCGAACAGTGTGAAGTACTCATCTTTGACGAGTTCTCCTGTTCGCAGTTCTAGCAAAAAGATGAACAGTCAGTAAAGCTTTGCGATGCACCAGACAGCAGGTCAATCAAAATATGAAAGGAAGACAGCGAAGGAAAACAGGCTTCTTACTCGAAGCAGCTTGTGTAAATACATCTGTGATGTCGCGTGGGACCACCGACTGCGAAACGACTCGCATCGTCGGGACGCGGACTTCGTTACTTGGCAGCATTAATATTCATCCACGACCATCTGCAGCCCGCTGCGAGGTTGAACATCTATAAGAAATTGACTTTGAAGGTGATGGCTCAAATGAAGGACAAGGCGGCGGAGGAGGGAGCGGGGAGTTAGCGGACAGTACGTATGCGACTCACGGAAATGAAACCCACAAGGACGCAAAAGCCGCAGAGACTTGATGTGGGCGGAGAGTGAACGTCTGCTTACAGGACTCTTAAACTACACCAAGATAGAGTCTACATTTTTACACTGATAAATGGCAGGAAGAAAGTATTCCTTCTATTGATTTCAACAAACAGGCCAATATTGCTACAGTGATTGTTCCGCCACTCGAGTAAAGCTTCCCCTAGGCCTTTGATAGCCCAATTCGCTCCCTATATCATCGTATCGATTCGTCTTCAGAGGAAATAGTCTACTTCGACTCCTGAGCAGCCTGCTGGTTGGTTTCGGCAATGCTCTTGACTTCGCCCTGCTTGCCGTTCTGTATTCAGGCGAGAAATCCGTTAGCCGAATTCAGCCAGTCATTGTACCCATCACCACCACAATCCAGCACAACAATGGTGTATATACGAACCTCCCACTTGGCAAAACGCAGTTCGGACTGTCCACGGCGCTCAGCAGCGAGACGAGGGCCGTCCTTGAGAGATCTGCGGACGGCGCGGGCAGCGACGGCCAGGTAGCGGTTGTAGCTATAAAAAGTCAGTACCGGATCGGTCGCGCATTGTAAGCGGCATCTTCGGAAGGATGGGTTGTGCATACGTCAAACCAGCGGCTTTCCACGCAGTTGCCATTTTGAAGACGGATGAAGTAGAAGGGATTGTGTTTCGAGTGGAGGATTAGAAGTCGTCGGGTATGTGATGCTTGAACGAGCGTAGAGTTCGGAGGATCGGGAACTTCAGGTCATGTGATCCACGTGATCGGACATCATCTTTGTCGGCCGTTCAACTACCGAAAGGGGGATACACCGACAACAATTGAATTCATAATGTCTGGAATTGACTAAGTGCTAATTCTGCTGTTGCTATTTGCTCTTCCATGACCCCGAAGGACTCAGAACAGTGATAAGCTGGCCAGCTATGCATTTTAGCCACTACTGATACCCGAACTCGACAGATTCATGATACCTCAAACCTGCAAGCATAGAGAGGTGTATACGAGGAGAATAGAGTCAGAAGGGAGAAGCTCCTTTTTACTTGGCACACAAGTGATAGATATAATGCGCCGCTCCTTGTTAGTTATGGCTTAGGACCTGGTTCTTGAACTCTACAAGGTATCAATGACAAGTTGTATCAACAAGCCAGCTACAGTACTAGGCGACCCTTAACATTGAACTGAAAGTTTCCTTCAGTCCTGCCAGAATATACTCAGCTTTAAAAGGACCTGCCTGTTTCTCCGTTCTTGACCAGGCTCTGAAGCAAGCATGCCCGGCCTATATTCCATGGTGATCCGCCTAGAAACGTGCCATATAGAACTGCTCTTGTTATACTGCTCTTAACCAAGAAGAGATCTTCCATAAGCATTCATATATAATATTCACTTACTGAACAAAGAATACAAGCTTCCTTTACGCATGATACGCCGAGATGCAAGAGATTGAAGCTTCTTCTGTGCATGAAATGCAGCAGATGACCGTATTAGAGAGACTAGTACGCACCATGATACACCGAAGAACAACAATCTATGGTCTGCCCTTGTTTTTCATCCTTCATTATTCACTCAGCTCTGTCTCTCACATCTCTCATCTCCTCTTACCAGAATCATCTTCCTCTTCCGACTTAGGGAGGTCGTAGGAGATATCTACTTCGCAACTCCAGGAGGCTTAGGAAATGCCAACTTGAGGAAAGAACGCAAAAGCCGCATAGTACGTATGTCAACATCCTAGAATCCTTTCAGTCTGGCGCTGCATTTGGCCCCCAGGTAGTGGTTCGGGTTTCGCCATCTCTCATCTTTCTCTCACTTTCTTGCCAGTGCCGCTGTACAGCGCTCCCTGTTTCAAAGCCTCCCTCGCGATCTTGACTACTCATCGGGCATCAGCAGATATCAAAGCTCACTAAAAGGCACAGGCACGCGTATAAACATGGGCACGATGAAGAAGCAGTCGAATAGGCCTAAGAAACGGATTCTGGTTCGTTGGGATTGTAAGTCTTCCCTTCCTGTTGCAGGCATGTTCAATCAGTGGAAACCGAGCTGACTTCTTCGACAGCCGATTTAGACGAGCTGCTCCTCCTGACAATACAGTCTGTCTGTAACACAAAAAATGTGAAGATTCCATGGGCAGATGTTGCGTCCACGATGGGCCACAACGTCACAGATGGAGCAATAGTCCAGCACTTATCCAAACTCCGCAGTCGCCGGGTTGAAGGTGGTAAAGTCGTCCCTCCACCACTTCGACGGGGCGGCATCGGAGCTCCAAACAAAGCTTCAAACGCGTCCACAACATACTCCAGAGGAGGTGCTCGGCACAGGATGCGCAACGCGCGGCAGTCCGACAGCGCGGCAGAGCCATCTGACCTTGCACAAGATACTGATGTTTCATCTGACGAAGAGTACGTTGTTAGACGCCACTCAAAGGCTCAGAGAAACGCTGCAAACAGCAAGAGCTCGAGAGTCGAAAGCAAGGAAGACCACAAAGTTCAGCCCCAGTCCGCAAGTGACCAGGACGCCGAAGGCAGTCCGATTGGCTCCGAAGACTTAGTGGTATCTGGTGCCCAATTTCTTGAGTATCCCAACCACAGGGGGGGTCGGAATCGTTCCCACCCTCGTCTGCAAAAGCGGAGCAAGGTGGTTGTTCTGAGATACAGGCGTGGAACGCAGCCTAAAAGCGAAAAGCCTGTCAAAGTCGAGAGTCCAGAACATACTACGGTCAGCGCTTTCGATCCTCACAATCAGAGTCTACTTGACCAGCAATTGTATCAGGATCTTCATGGCACAGACAATTCAAATTCCATGGGTGCGGCAGATACCCATAGCATGGGTGGGAATCATTTGTCCGCAGGTCACGCCAACATGGGCATGTCGTCCATCCCAAATTCAAACTCCAATTTCCTGGATTTTGCGGCTAGCCAGGGTCTACATGTGAATGCTTATCAGAACTTTTATCCCAGTTCACAGAACGAGCAGCTCGGCTTTGTTCCGAACGCCTTGAATCATCTGAATCTCCAGCAGAGTGAGCAAATGGACATTGCTCCAGGGGAGCAGAGCATGTATTTTGACGACCTTTTTCAGTACATACATGCCAATGATGGGCATAAAGGCAATAGTGGGGCCAACTTTGGAGGTCCGGGGGCCATGGATCCCTTTGTCTGATTCTTCCTGACAGAATCATATGGCTCAGTGTCAATTTTCAAAGACCTTGGATACCCAGGCTCAATACTTATGTGGCCTCGCTACGATTTAGCATTTCGTTGGAATCTTTTCTCTTACCAACTGAGCTTTCTGCATGGTCAGCCTCGTTGAGGATGCACAATAATTGGGCAAAGCTGGGAATCGTGGTTCAGGAATTCTTCTGGCTTTTTCATGATCTTCGCTCTTTGGAATGACTTTGTGAGCACCTGCTTATTCTGCATCATACCCGACTAGATTGTTTTTTTTTTCTTCTTGCATATTTTCGTTGCTTTGCAGTGCTTTAGCTTTCGTTTCGTTGCAATTGCTTCCGTGAATCAGCTCTCGGTCTTTCAAGTTTTCAACCATTTCACAGCATGGAACACGGCGATTGGATGTCTTCTAACCTTACCGAACATATCACCTCCATTTTTACAAATATGATAAAGTCTTGCTTTACCTTCGGAGGAAGAAAAAGGCGTATACACATTCGTAACCATACAGAGCAGAGAGAGTATATGACATTCTAAGGCGGAAATTTCGGCTGCATCGCGGACTGGATAGAAGTGATTTGACTGTTCAATGACAATTGTTAATCATACCTGCATCTTTTACTTTACAAAGAGCCATCTGGAGGCTATCCGAATAATGCTCAGATACTGTTGCCCTTCGGCATCTGTGTACGAATTTCCCCTTCCGACGATCCGAGAACGTCCCTCGGGAAGGCGACACGTGACCTTCTAGGAGCTTCTCCCGCCAAGACATCCGGGGATCGAGAACCGCCTGGAAAAATTTCGAGACTTTGGCTTCATCTCCCCAGCTTTCATCTCCATTCCATCCTCCTTATCTTCTGTTCCCCCTCTTCTCTTCCTTCTCTGCACCTGTTCTTGCTCTGGGAGGTTCGATCGGGCAGTAGTCGTTCATCTTAACGTTGATTATCTTCTCTTCTATCCCGTCCTTCTATCACTCTTCTTCCATAATGCAGAGAGCTCTTTCTTCCAGGACGTCTGTCCTCTCCGCTGCCTCCAAGCGGGCTGCTTTCACCAAGCCCGCTGGCCTTAACCTGCAGCAGCAGCGTTTTGCCCACAAGGTATGTTTTTATCTGCAATCTACAATTCTAAGCTCTTGAAGCGGTGCCAATTTCTCTTCCGTGTTACCCGGAGCTCACCCCCGATACCTTGCTAACGACCTTCTCAGGAGCTCAAGTTCGGTGTCGAAGCCCGTGCTCAGCTCCTCAAGGGTGTTGACACTCTGGCCAAGGCCGTGACCTCGACTCTTGGTCCTAAGGGTCGTAACGTCCTTATCGAGTCTCCCTATGGCTCTCCTAAGATCACCAAGGGTATGTTTGACTCGAGTTAGCCCGAATCGCTGCTTTCACCTATAGTGAAAACGAATTGTGTACTGACTGAAATAGATGGTGTCTCTGTTGCCAAGGCCATCACTCTCCAAGACAAGTTCGAGAACCTCGGTGCTCGCCTCCTCCAGGATGTCGCTTCTAAGACCAACGAGATTGCTGGTGACGGTACCACCACCGCTACCGTCCTTGCCCGTGCCATCTTCTCTGAGACCGTGAAGAACGTTGCTGCTGGCTGCAACCCCATGGATCTGCGCCGTGGTATCCAGGCTGCTGTTGATGCTGTCGTCGACTACCTCCAGAAGAACAAGCGTGACATTACCACCGGTGAGGAGATCGCTCAGGTTGCTACTATCTCCGCCAACGGTGACACCCACATCGGTAAGCTGATCTCCACCGCCATGGAGCGTGTCGGCAAGGAGGGTGTCATCACTGTCAAGGAGGGCAAGACCATTGAGGATGAGCTGGAGGTCACTGAGGGTATGCGCTTCGACCGTGGATACACCTCCCCCTACTTCATCACCGATGCCAAGTCCCAGAAGGTTGAGTTCGAGAAGCCCCTGATTCTGCTGTCTGAGAAGAAGATCTCTGCCGTTCAGGACATCATCCCCGCCCTTGAGGCCTCCACCACCCTCCGCCGCCCCCTGGTCATCATCGCCGAGGACATTGAGGGTGAGGCTCTCGCCGTCTGCATTCTGAACAAGCTCCGTGGCCAGCTGCAGGTCGCTGCCGTCAAGGCTCCCGGATTCGGTGACAACCGCAAGAGCATCCTTGGCGATCTTGCCGTCCTTACCAACGGTACCGTCTTCACTGATGAGCTCGACATCAAGCTCGAGAAGCTCACCCCCGACATGCTTGGTTCCACCGGCGCCATCACCATCACCAAGGAGGATACCATCATCCTGAACGGTGAGGGCAGCAAGGACGCCATTGCCCAGCGCTGCGAGCAGATCCGCGGTGTCATGGCGGACCCCAGCACCTCTGAATACGAGAAGGAGAAGCTCCAGGAGCGTCTGGCCAAGCTCTCTGGCGGTGTTGCCGTCATCAAGGTCGGTGGTGCCTCCGAGGTTGAGGTCGGTGAGAAGAAGGACCGTGTTGTCGATGCTCTCAACGCTACCCGTGCTGCTGTTGAGGAGGGTATCCTCCCCGGTGGTGGTACCGCCCTTCTCAAGGCCGCCGCCAACGGCCTTGACAATGTCAAGCCCGAGAACTTCGACCAGCAACTCGGTGTCAGCATCATCAAGAACGCCATCACCCGCCCCGCTCGCACCATTGTTGAGAACGCCGGCCTCGAGGGCAGCGTCATTGTCGGCAAGCTGACCGACGAGTTCGCCAAGGACTTCAACCGCGGTTTCGACAGCTCCAAGGGCGAGTACGTCGACATGATCTCCAGCGGTATCCTCGATCCTCTCAAGGTCGTTCGCACCGCTCTGCTCGATGCCAGCGGTGTCGCCTCCCTGCTCGGTACCACCGAGGTTGCCATCGTTGAGGCCCCTGAGGAGAAGGGCCCTGCTGCTCCCGGCGGCATGGGTGGTATGGGCGGTATGGGCGGCATGGGTGGCGGCATGTTCTAAGCTGCTCCCAGCCCCCTTTGCTAGCCTAGCCTCTTCCATGATTAAAAGGTTTCTCTTCCCTTCGAGCGTGTCTTTGCATGTACGAGCATTTTCTGATATATCGGTGTTGAGAATTTTCTGTAATATTTCCTTTGTTTCTGATGTGTTACACGCCTTGACAGCCCCTTTACCTACTCCGACTTCGTCCTATACCTCGATACTCATATCTACCTCTTCGATCCGCCTCCCCTTTGATTGGCTCGATCAAATCTCCACTCCATCCCATTGGGCATAAAAAGTCTCAGGGAGTCCTGTGTATCATATATGTACTTTATGTAGTCTACGACAGCTTTGGAGCTGTGGTGGTCGTGCCTCAATTACTAAAATTAATTGTTCACGGCATTCTCTCTTCAGTTTCTGTAATCTTCACGTAGGTTTGCTACTCGGTTCTCGACGGCCTAGTCATACAGTAATGATCAAAAAGACGCTAGCATGCAGCCATAGGCGCATGCAAGCATATCTAAGCCGAGATTCCCTGCCGACTCGACTCTCTCAGCTTCGTGGAGTAATCGTATCCCGGCGGCATCATCTCGTACTCTGCCACAGGTGGCAGCGGCGAAATCATCCAATCAGGATGCTGTTTCCAGATATCATCCTCTAATTGCCTGCGATACCGCCGGGAGGACAGATAGCGATCAAAGCGGTTCTTTTGATGATGCACGTCCAAGGGCTCTTCTGGAGATCTGGACAGATGAAGAACCTTCTTAGCGGGAGATAGGAGGAAGTCTCGAGCCATTCCGAAGAGGATTGCGTGTGCCTTGGCAACAGTCTCCCGGAGTGTCTCGTTGAAGGCTAAGAGTAGGGCGATAACGATGATTGCGACTGATGACGGGCCTACAGCATAGCGTTAGAGGTGTCTAATTACCGTAGCTTAAGAAGACATGAATCATGGTCCTTACCTGCAATCAGAAACATTTGACGGAAATCGGGATTTGTCTCAGTGCCGCTCCATTCTTGAACATTGATGCCGAATAAGGATGTGAAAAAGGAGAGAGGTAAGAATCTGTGCCGGATGAGCAATTGGATGAGACGGTGAGCTGTGGAGCAGATGCAACTTACATGACAGTGAAGATTGTAAAAACCATCACGGACCGTGACTGGGTTTGGGTTACTTCTGCCTCCCACCGAGCCAGTCGTGATTCATCGACGTTGGCTTGCTCCTGCTTCAAGTCGAGAAGATTCTCTACCTGTGTCCAAAAGTCAGCGAACGGCGCCATGGTGGACGTCGAAAGTGCTTACGGCTTTCTGGGCCAGGATGGTATTCTCCCTCATTTCCTGGACTTGGTTGCGATATTCGTCGAGCCTGGCCAGCGTGGCTTCGACAAAGATCTTGCCATATCCCCTGTCTTCGAAGTACCTAGCCATGGTCTTGACTGTTGTGGTTTGCTGTTCGAGAAGATTCATGATCGTTCCTAGTTCATCCATAATATCCCTCAGTTCCAGTAGCGCAGACAGATCTTCTCGGTTCTGTCTTGCTACACGGATATCTCTTTCATCACGCTCCGCCTCAGTCATTGTTCTTCCATCGGCCGTTTTGTTGTGTTGAGCAGGGTTAATGGTAAACCCGCGACTTCGGAACCGCTTAAATGACTTGGTCACTGATTCTGTCTGACTCTTGGTCAGTCAGCTATCGAGACGTGCACGCTATGTAATCCTTACCAAGATGCTGATGGACTCTTCGAAAATTCGGAGGATTTGTAGGTCATGGTGCAAGGTCCTGTCAAGTAGAACAGTGACAGCATGTTGTACTATGAGCGCAGCAAGATCACCAGCAGTCTCGAAACGCCGTGCCAGATCTCCATTGAGTTCATTATAGATACTGTTGTGTAAGTTTGCTTGTTCATAGAGCCTACCCTCGGATGTTGTAGCCTCTTGGTTGGGGAAAAAGGTCACGACCGTTCTCTGGTCCAATATCCAAAGCCATAGCTGGTCTACCATGAGAACTTTGCCATCCTCAAAAACGTCCGGAACGCTTGAATCACTTTCCAATCTCACTGAATCCCCTATCTCATCCTTGAGATTGATTGGTTTCCTCGTCCTTTTCCAGAGCATTTGATCATCATCTCGGGCAGCAGTAGATCTCAGGTTGGGGTATCCAAACTGGTCCAACGTTCTCCTGATGTGAATTGGAGGCTCACTTCCGAGGAACTTCCAAATCAATTTTGATTCCAAATGCGCCTTGGATATTTTGTCTGGTACGGGTCTGGATCTTCCTTGCCGCAGTCGGTCTTGCACAACTCTCCGGCGTTGTATTAGATTCCAGTACGTATCCCAATGAAGCTGGCTGCTTTTCAGCATGTGTCAAAATAAGCGCGCGTGTACAGACCTACATATGGCATCTGCCAGATACGGATGATTAGCAATTATCTTGATCGATTATGGCCGAAACTCACATATAGAGCGAGCTGAGGGTCCTCCATGACTCTTGGTGGATTGCTGGGCGAGGCATCATTCTGCCGGGAATGGATGCACGAAGGGCGTACATAACGAGCGTGAGGTTCAAGGTGACGGGCTCTGATCAGCTTTGAAAACCAATTTTCCTCATTTATGAACATGCTCAGACTGAACCTCGACGGAATACTTAGCGCCTGCCCATGGCCATAAATAGAAAAACTGGAACCGCAAAAGCACTTACAAATGTGGGATTTGACGATCCGCACAGGCTTTAGCAAGTATGGAAGGTACCCAACCAGTATGTGTATAAGGAACGTGTATCCATAGAAGCTTTTCGCTTTCAGGTTCTGGTCGGTCAAATCGAGGTGCCGCTCGAGGCCTGTCTGCTCCCATCATGTTCCGTTGACCTCGTTTCGGGAGCGGCACAGGGAGGAGCCCTTTATATCTTGATGTTACATTACTGTGCCTTTCCTTAGCTGAGCTGTTTTCATATAAGTTGCAGAACGCTCACACACAGTAATTTTGTTTGGCTCGCTTTGGCATGGGAGCTCTCATTCGGAACCTCTCCCGCTTCACTGTCACTACCTTCGTTCTGAGGGGTGTCTCCCTGCTGTACTACCGGCTCATCTAGCTGGAAGCTAACGTTCCCGTCGCCTAACTCAAGATAGCTTTCGGTACTGGGCTCGCTGATATGAATTCTCGGAGAAGCCATGGGCATGAAACTGCGACTCTTTTTGAGAGAAGGACTGGGCTGGATTTGTTCGGCTTTCTCGCTCGTCACATTCACTGGCTCATCGGGTTCTGACTCTGAATGAATAGACGATCGTCGGCTGTCAAAGCTGCTCACTGAGGAATCATCCAGAGAGCCAGGCGGCATCTTGCTGGTCTTGCTTAGCCTATCTCTGAGGCACTCGGACGGGCCCCTTGACAGATAATCATGGAGTGTTACTTTGGTAGACCAAAGCTTCAGAGGCGTCTCCTCGCTGACTCCAAGTACAGGATCTTCAAAGAACCCATTGACCTGAACCATGACTTCCTTTTTGACATGGAGTGGCTCATCCACAAGAGCAGACAGTCGTACTGCCATGGAGACGGATGATTGAAGCTCCTTTATGAAGCTCATCCTTGTAGACTTCTCTTGACCCTTGAAGTATGCTGCTCCTACATGATCAGTAGCGAGAGGTATTTCTTTCTCATGCTCCAGACCTAGTAGGCCAGATCGAATGGAGGTGATTGGTACGTGAACTTCGGCAGTGGCGCTCATTTCCGACTTTGCGATATTGATGGTGGAATCAACAGTCTCCAGGAAGGTCCAGACTTTCAAATCCGCCGAGATCGCCTTGAACTGATTGGAAAGATGTATGAGTTGTCGATGTCGAGGCTTTAAAATTTCCCGCAGATGATGCGGGATGCTATACTTCAATCTCATTATGCCACAAATACTTTGGGTATATTCTGGAGCGTATAGGTAGGTCGATCCCTGATGTGGAGTGGCGAAGAAAGCTATTCCGTGACAGCTCGACAGGATAGACTCCATATTCGACGATGCTTGGCTGGCAATGACCAAGGCCGCCTTAGCTACCAATCCACCGGTGCTATGGCAGATGAAGAAGACGGGTCGTCGACTCCTCTGAGCAAGAAGTCAGTACATGATTCAATCTTTAAGCACAACATGACCTACAGTGCTAAGTCGCCGCTGGTGGAGCTGGTTCAGCAGATTATGAGCCAGCGAATTCAAGTCATCGCGAGCGCCGGGCTCTCCATGATCATATAGTAGCACCCGCGCATTTGGTATCTCCCTCGTGAGGTCCGACATAAGCCATGGCTCGTTACAGTCATCGCCGAACCAGGTATTCCATGGGTCAGATCCTATGGCAGGAACAGCGACGATGCTGGAAGAGATCAGTCCTTGACGTTCTAAAGGTCAGTTTAATGGCATTTTGGGCTTACTCGACATCTGAAGAATGGACAGAATTCCTAACCGTGAATCGACCGCTTAGGTCGCCTTGGGAGTTATTCTGCGCCATAACTCGGAACCCCCTCGAGTAATAGCAGTGCTGTAACCGATATCCATCTGAAAGAACAGACGCAAGATGAAATCCATCCAGGAGGCTGCCATCTAGAAAGACACAGAAATAGCGACCATCATCTGACTCATGTGGAAGGCTGCGGCAGGTGACATCCTCCGCGCTGACAGCCTTGTCTCTCCAGCCTCGTCAACAGGGCCCATATGCACTTCACTAGCGGAAGATTAGCGATCACCTCGGGGGCTCGGTATACTCATAGACCTTGCCAAAGATCTCGCCCCGCATTTTAGTGTCGTTCGGACTTCTGAGGTCAAATCATCAAGAACACAGATCATCTGAGCCTTTCGACTATCCGACGATCGCCCAGTGTCATGGTTGTCAAGTTTTATGTTCGTGCCGAAATTGAACGTCTAGCTTTGACTGGCTGGAGTCCTGTTCGTTCTTTCTATGCTGTGGTGAGAATCGGTGAGCATATGCAGTAGTGTCATCGTGACCTTTCCCACACGGACGCGGTAGGCTAAAAGAACTGGTGAGTAGGACTATCTTATGCACAAAGACTGTTTACAAAGATGAGAGATGAAGATCTGTAATGGAAAATTGACTTGCTGGAATGTAAGAAAGGTGAGTACATCTGCCGGGTGGCTGAGAAGGATAAGATACGCCTGGCGGCCTCGTGATCTCGCAATGTTGTACTTCCGCGTCGAGCAGATCGCTATTGATGAATTGAAAGTACGTTACTAAAGCCCAAATTAAGCTTCATAGCAGTGGCAAATTCGATCAGTGAGGAGGAAAGATTTGTCTCGCCATATTGTTATCCAGAGAAGAAAGGTACTCCGGCCCAACTTCCCCAAAGATTATGTACACAATTTGGACTGCGATAATTTCGCAAGAACGATTGATAAAACCCTTTTCCAAGACGCTAGAAACAAACGTACACGTTAGATGCTCTATAAGGCGGCATGCCATGCGGTATCATCAGACATTAATCAAAAGATGAACAATCAACGAACCCAATTGCTCGCTGGATAAATAGTTATACAATGATGCTGGTACATGGGAAGGAGGGATTGATGCAAAATGATATGGAGTGGGAATGTGAGAGGCCAGAGGAGATGATCTCCAAGTGCCGTTCAACGTCCATGGTCACGGGTAGCGGCCTACTTCCGGCGAAGGGTGGCTACCAGATGCTTGAAGCTGGTAGAGCGTAAATGTGACTTCCGTCCGATCTTTGTTATACGGAGTCGGAATGAGCTTCATCAGCCAACTGTCGTCTCTCGTTAACGCCCCGTGCCATCTTCTTTCCAAGTTCATACGTGGAAATCATGATAGCACAAGCAGGCGCCACCTTCAAGCAACGCGCAACCCAACCGCGGAAAAGGCCTGCCATGCCTTCTTCACGGAAGATGTGCATAAGAAACTTAGGCAGAGACAGCTGCTCAGGTCGAAGTGTTTCCGGCGCTACGCTGCCTCGCAAACTGCTTGGACCGCCATCACCCATGTGTCGGAACACCTGCTGGCGCGTTTTGCCAACGTCAAATGGAGTGGTAACGAATGCCGCCAGAGAACCAGACAATGCGCCAGATAGAAAGCTTTCGAGAAAAGTCGGGGTATCTAGATCATGTTGAAGAGCCGAGGACGAAGTATGAGGCAGGAGATGATGGTTGTAGGCTTCCCTGCGCAGATCGAGAAGATAGCGTTTGCATTCCTCGTATCCCCACCAGTATAATCCAGAAAATGGAACATCGCGCCACATTGTGAGTGTCAATCCGCGCCAGAGAGCCCTATAGCCATGCACCTGGGTCATTTGATGCAGATCCTCCAACGTCGCCTTGAAATGCCCTGCACCCGTACCGGGAGTGGCCTGCAGACGCGTCCGAAACATCTCAATCGGGCTGATAGCTGACGCAGCGGCGATTCTCGCGACAGAGCCGGCAACTAAGGGAGCGTAGGCGGCGGGAAAGAATCGTCTGATGGGACTTTTTTCATCAGAGCGTAACCAATCGTATCCAGCAAAGTAGATGACATTGGCAGGAATGCTCATCATCAATGTGGGACTAAGTCCACGCCAAAGTGCCAGAGTGCCTTCATTCCGGGCGATCTTGCGTAGGCCATCCAAAGTGGAGGTAAACGTCCTGCGCTGCGTTTCTTCGACTGCACAGTCCGCTACGGCCGGCGCAGAGTTTCCTATGGTCCCGGCGCCTGGACCTACCATACACACTTGTGGATCTTGACCGAACCAGAACACTTCGCGGCAACAAGCAGTTACTCCCAGATTCGGTGGCAAGTGTTTTAGCGTCTGGGTTGTGTGAGAGGTGTAAGGGGATGCATTTTGAACGGAAGATTGTGATTGAAGTCGGACACGGACGACGTCAAGAGGAGTTGCTGAAAACAATCAATCAGTATCTCAACTGCTCCAAATTTATGCAGCGAATGTAACTCACCTAGTAAAGCCGTCAGGATGCTACCGCCTGTGGCCGATACCATGCGCTGTGTGATTGAAATGTCACCATCCTTTCGCTCAGTCACTGGAGCAGGGCCTGTTACAGCCCCAGAAGTAGTCGCCATCGTTGTATCTTCACGGTTCCATGGCCATGACTTTGCCGGGCTCTGTCCTAATCCAGCGGTACTCGTCTGTTGAAATGAATGTCGACCACTAGGAGCTGCGTCGGTCGCCACGTCTGACATTCATTCAAAGAAAGGTAGATAAAGAGATTACGGCCTGGATGGAGACTAAGGTAGCTTTCCCGTCCAGCTCTTGAAGTCCTCGAAGTAATAATAAATAACGAGCCGTCGGGGAACCTGGCGGTAGCGGGGAGGAAATCAGCAATGCGTCAGAGAGAAAAAGAGGTCCCCGTCCCGGCTGCCGGCGGTGGCGCTTCATCCAAATCAAGTTTGGACCCGGAGATAAGCATTATTATTCTCGGGTCTCCGCGATCTTTCCTCTCTTTACTCTTTCTTTGCTGCTCACATTCTTGATCTTATCGATCGATCGCTCCTCGCTTGTACAGGAAGAATGGCTTGAGATTTTATTTTGCTGTTTTTCTTTACGACTACGTACTATTTCTACGCCTTCTTCCCCGGCATTCTGCTGCTATATTCTCCGATTCAAAACCAAGCATCGAGCTATCGGCGAACTACCGCTTATCAATCCAAGTGACTCCGCCGTTGGTGCTCATCACGACATCTGATATATATGACCATAATGGAGGACAACGCCGAGCTTGAATCGTTTCGACGCCAGTGGCGAGAGGAAGTTGCACGCCGGACACATCATAACCGGCCTAGTACTACACAACGAAAATCGTCTGTATCTTCTGCCGGCCGGCCCGGCCACTTCCCTCCTACCCGACATACGGCCTCGGAACGTAAAGAGGAAGAAGACGACGGAGAAGGACTAACAGCGTTCGACCAGGGTGAAATCGCCCATGGTGTCGAACAGTTGAGCTTAGGAAGGGTAGATGAGGATGCTCTGCTCTCTCAGATACCGCGAAGAGAGCCTAGATCCGCCTTGGAACACTTTGAACGAGCGGTAGAGAAAGAGGCGGAGGGCAATTTGGGGGACAGCTTGCATCATTATCGCAAGGCATACCGGGTAATAATTCCGATGATTTTGGAGTATAAGAGAGTAACTAACCCGTTTATTTGTTCCCTAGTTAGATTCCGCGGTAGACAGGACATACCGTAACAAGCATTTTGCTGCTGCTTGGAAGAAATCCACACATGGTGCCCCAAAAACCTCAATAGTGACTGGCGCTCCGGCAAGTGGCCAAGATTCCCAAGATGAGCCAGTGGTACTACCTACTCCTGAGCTTATTGCCTCTTTCGCCCATCTGCCAATTCCTCGAGCTGAGCCTGAAATTGAAGGTACACCTCCGCCACCCTGCCCTATTGCGAACATTCCATCCGAGGTCCTACTAGTAATCCTTCGGCATGTCGCATTGATGGACCCTGCATCGTTTTGTCGGATGGCGTTGGTCTGCAAGCGCCTGGCATATCATTTCACCCATGAACAACACATCTGGAAACGACTTTGTCAGGGTTCCGAGTTTGGCTTTAAGTCGATGCATTATTCATTTGCTTGTGACATCCATGGCAATCCTGAGTATACTATGGGGCAACGCTATACGCCGTTTCCATTCTCAGTACCCGTGCAGATTCCTACGCCATTATCCTCGTGGAGCCAGGTCTTCCAGATGTTCCCCCGAATTCGTTTCACTGGTATATACCTAAGCACCGTCAATTATACTCGCCCGGGTGCCGCATCCTCATACCACAATATATCGTGGGACAGTCCCATACATATCGTCACCTATTATCGATACTTACGGTTCTACCCGGATGGTTCGGTCATTTCTATACTGACAACAGCGGAGCCGTTGGATGTTGTTCCTCACATCAGTAAGGAGAATATGAAAGCTGCACGCGCAACATTCTCGCATCGGCATCATCAACGTAATACGTCTGAGCCAGGTATCACTTTAGCTGGAGCCGCAGAACCGATACCCCCAGTCGCTATGTCCGCTTTGAAGGAAGCTCGTCGAGGACGTTGGCATCTTGTCAAGCCCCTTGCCGCTTCTGAATCAGAAGACGACAACCGCATACCGTCGGTTTCCGACTGGCCGCCCTTCCCAGTCAAGACAGTGGACACTCCTGCCCTGGATCCCAGAGATGTCGTCATTGAAACTGAAGGCGTCGGTTCAAAGTACACGTACACAATGCACCTGTCTCTCCGGTCGTCCTCTGGAGGGTCGAAGCCTGCCAACCCCACAGCCACACCAGCCAACACATCGAAAAATACGAAGCTTGTGTGGAAGGGATTCTGGAGTCACAACCAGCTGACCGACGACTGGGCTGAGTTTGGACTTCGCAATGATCGAGCATTCGTGTTCCGAAGGGTTCGCGGTTGGGGTATGTGAACATACTCGTCGACGCTATGATTGCATGAAGATATATAGTACAGGTTCTATGTCTGGGCTTTTGGTATAGAAGAATTTGGGGCTTTATTATACCATAACGGAGTATATAGGTAGATAGGACGGATTATCTTGAGCAAATATCTAGAAAGGCGTCGGTTGGTGACTCGACTTTGTTTCATGATAAAATAAAATATAGAGTACCTCTCGTACTGAGTACGGAGTGGATCAAACGAACTGCTGGACGCCAAGCTGCTTATCGATAAGGCTCTCCCGCAGAAAAATTTCGGGGACTCCACCGATCACCTCCAAGCACGGGACTTGATAATCATTAGACTGCGATTGTTGTGCTTGTTCTCTATAGAGTGGTGCTCGGTTAATTATTAATACCCCCTTTTTTTTTCCAGACAAAGAGGTCGATACGAGGCTCACGATGCCCGAAAGGGTACGTATCGTTTTTGACGACGCGGACGACGTCCCCGTCCCTAAAAAGGTCCCTGAGGCCGAACAAATTCAAGGCTCCGAGCCAGTCAAACGAAAAGACCAGCCTACAGACCACCCAAAGAAGAAAAGCAAGAAGCGAAAGGTTGGGGGACCTTCAGATACACGGTCGCAAGAACCCCCGTCGGCAAACGAAACGCAGCCCGAACCAGTCTCGCGCGACACCAACGAGAAAGATGCGGTCAACGGCGTCGCAAATGGCACATCCGACCACCCCAAGAACAAAAAGCATACGACGAAGAACCAAGCGCCCCAAGGAGCAAAGCATAATTTCACCTCCCTGAGAGAAAAGGCCAAGGCGCTGTACGAAACCCGCAAGAACCTCCCCATCTTCCCTCACGGCGATGAGATCCGGCAGAACCTGCGCGCGAAGGACGTCATGCTGCTGGTCGGTGAAACGGGTAGCGGAAAGAGTACACAGATTCCTCAGTTCTTGGTCGATGAGCGATGGTGCTGTCCGACCAAGGCGACGGTTACTCAGGATGATGGGCCTAAAAAGGAACTGACGGTTGGAGGGTGTATTGCCATTACACAGCCGAGAAGAGTGGCTGCCATCTCGCTGGCGAGACGTGTAGCTGAGGAAATGGGGACGCCGTTGGGTTCTTCTTCGCCGGCGAGTAAAGTGGGTTATTCGGTGCGGTTTGATACGTCTACGTCGCCAAGTACGCGAATCAAGTTCCTGACGGAGGGAATGCTCCTTCAGGAGATGCTGCATGATCCCGCGTTGACAAAGTACAGTGCGATTGTGGTTGATGAAGTGCACGAACGTGGTGTCAATGTTGATCTGGTGCTGGGGTTCTTGAGAAACTTGGTTTCGGGTAAAAAGGAAGGGCGAGGTGGTGTGCCTCTGAAGGTCGTGGTCATGAGTGCTACAGCTGATATGGAGAGTCTAATGGACTTCTTCAAGGAGGGTCTACAGGCGCAAGGAGATACTAAGACAACAAACGGGAACAATTATCAGCAGGATTCTCCTCAAGCGAATGGCGAGGAAAAGATTTCTGTTTGCCATATCAAAGGTCGTCAGTTTCCAGTCAAAACGATCTACTCCCCGGCTCCTGTACATGATTTTGTGGATGCAGCTCTGAAGGCGATCTTTCAGATTCATTATAAAGAGCCCATGCCGGGAGATATCCTTGTTTTCCTGACAGGTCAAGAAACGGTCGAGGCTCTGGAGCATCTGGTCAACGAGTACGCAGCTGGAATGGACCCTGCGTTGCCCAAGGTGCAAGTACTTCCTTTATTTGCGGCTCTTCCTCAGGTCGCTCAACAGCGGGTGTTTCTTCCCGCGCCTCCTCGCACTCGGAAGATCATCCTTGCAACCAACATTGCAGAAACCTCCGTGACTGTCTCCGGAGTACGATTCGTTGTGGACTGTGGCAAAGCAAAGATCAAACAATTTCGTACTCGCTTAGGGCTGGATTCTCTTTTGGTCAAGCCCATTTCCAAATCCGCCGCCATTCAGCGAAAAGGTCGTGCCGGTAGAGAAGCACCGGGACAATGTTACAGACTCTACACAGAAAAGGACTATCTAGCGCTTGATGAGACCAATACACCAGAGATTCTCCGATGCGATCTGAGCCAAGCTTTGCTCAACATGAAAGCCCGCGGTGTTGACGACGTCATGGGCTTCCCGTTTTTGACACGACCCCCACGCGAGTCGTTGGAGAAAGCGCTTCTTCAACTGCTAAGCATCGATGCTCTCGAGGAATCCGGGAAAATCAGCTCGATTGGGCTGCACATCGCTAAGCTGCCTCTTACGCCAACCCTCGGGCGTGTCCTCTTAGCAGCAGCAGAACATGGAGAAGGATGTCTTTTGGACGTCATTGACATTATCTCTTGTCTCAGTGTGGAAAACATCTTCCTCAACACAACATCGGAAGAAAAGAAGGAAGAGGCAGAGAAAGCGCGCCGAGACTTGTATCGGAGAGAAGGCGATCACCTCACCATGCTTGCCACTGTGCAAGCGTACGCAGCGGAGAATACGGATCGAAAGGCCTGGGCCGAACGGCACATGGTGTCTCATCGAGCCATGCAGTCAGTGATGGTATGTTGTCATTTATTCGTCTCCGTCTAACGCTCTTTGACTAATTACTCTGACTATCACAGGATGTGCGCAAGCAACTCACCGCGCAATGCCGACAAGCAAAGCTCCTTCCCAGCGCCAGCGACTCTCGCAACGGCTCTAACAACTCGGCCACTCGCGAGCCCTCACCTGTGCTCATTCTCCAGAGTTTCCTCCGTGGGTTTTCCACCAACACGGCCCGCCTCGTCCCGGATGGCAGCTATCGGACCGTTGTCGGGAATCAGACGGTGGCCATCCACCCGTCCAGCGTCTTGTTTGGCAAGAAAGTGGAGGCTATCATGTATAATGAGTTTGTGTTTACGAATCGCAGTTATGCACGGGGGGTGAGTGCGGTGCAGATGGATTGGGTTGGGGACGCGTTGACGGGAGCATTATGATCATGTTGTCTGATCGATCTTGGCCTTAAGATATGTATATACCTGACGATAGAATATACCCACCTGCATTATAGACCACGGAATGTGCCCGTACCTATTCCGTAATGAACTCAGGTGTACGAAATTGTTATCCCTCGCATTGCAGCATCGATAAACTTTCGACCCTCTGGGAGGATTGGCACATCGCTGATACACTCTTGCTACAGACTAGCAGCGATGAACTAGCTGGTGACGAGTCCGCGACGAATAGATGACATGTCAGTGAGATCGGCCAATGGATGGGATGATCGCCATTTAGCCTGTTTGAGGATCAGGAGTTTAGTATTCGCTGCTCCTTGCTCCTCGCTCAAAAAGACAGCTGTATGGTAAGGTGCTCATGCATCGTGTCGGATTCAGACATCGGGCAGTAAGGCTTGGAAAGTTGACTGTACTAACATCATCTAACAGCGACTTCATTGGCGGTGGTAGTGCTGTTATCTCCAGGACGATTACATTACCAACTATCTTTTCTTACTCCGTTGAAGATTAGTGTAATATTTGGCAACTACTGGAGTGATGTTGTCAGCTGAGCTGATCATGGATGGAGATGGTTGAGTTCAGCACTGGAGAGACTCTTGTACATATATTTTCCCCTGAAGTTGGTAAATGTGATAAGTTGAAAGAAAGTCTCGTTGTAAATAGTCAATATTGAAGAAAAAGCAAACAATTAGGTCCACTATATGGTATATATCTTAAACCAGGTACGGAGTACGGAGTAAACTCTGGCTATCTACACGTCTTGTGACTTGAGCTACCTGTTGTTATTGTCATGACGGTGGTGTTTGACCTCCCCATCCTTGCATCATTTCCGCAGTTCTCCCCAACAGTCGCGTTGTCACTAGGATGTTTCTGTCTTTGCCATTGTCCATCATTATCAGATTATAAACTGCTCATCTTTTTTTGTATCAATATATTATTTCTTTCCTCTGGTTATCTATTTGACATCTTTAATCTCGCATCAAATCCGCACCTCCAACAGGTTTGGATCCATAGCATCGAAATCCCACCAGTGACGGCTGATCTGCTCACCTCCACCGCGATCATCACCTATCATCATTCCACCATCACTACGAGTTCGGTCGGAAACCTGACACTCTATCTTGTCTATCTTTCGATTTGTTTTCTTTTTCTTGTTTCATCCCCTTTTTTCTCTCCAATTTCTTTAATCATATATACCTCTATTCCACTGTTTTCCTCTCTCACAACTACCCACTCTCAGATACCGACCAACACTTGGTCACGGCCTACCTTATCTACGCACTGCACGCGGGGAGAATCCACCCTATCTTATCTATTGTGTAGATCGGAGATTAGGACTCATCACTCATGGCCTTTCGTCTACCCCCTCAAGTCACCCGCCGTCGCAATTCCTACTCAACTCAACAAGTCCCTGAGCTTGATATTCCTTCTCCCGTCTCTCAACTCTTCGAGAACGAATCCACGCAATGGGTGCTCTTCTCCCCGCCCCAACCATCCACCGCCCGCACTCACACGACCTCCACTGAACGTACCCCCCGAACAACTGGAGCATCCCGCTTAAGTGATTTCGGCTCCTTTGGCACAGCGACCCGTTCCATACTTGGTTTCGAGGGTGATGACACGGAGGGCGATGTTGAAGAGCCCTTGGATGAAGATGGAACGGAATCTGACAGCCTCGACGATGGCCTGCACGCTTTCCGGGCTCCGTCTGTCACGCAGGAGTCTACATCACGACTGAATCAGTCCACGCCAGCGGTACTTCCAGCTCATGATGGGCTGGGGAGTTTCCATGCATCCAGTCAGCCCGTGCAGGAGCAGCTGTGGCAGCATGAGCAGTTCAATCCCCGCCGGCGGGGTGACGTGCGTCCGAGACGTCGCTCGAGTGTGCAGCGTCAGCTGGACACGATAGAGGATCGAGAGCAGGTTGATATGGAGCATGACCGCTGGCAACGTATCGAGAAGTGGAGAATGGATCAGAGCCGGGCGCTCTTGCAGGAGATCGAAAGGGAGACACGACGGCGCCGACGCAATAGCCGCGTCAGTGTCCAGACTGACCAGGTGGCTTCTCGGCCCATTGTTTCAGGCACATCTGATGGTGTCCTGGAGACACCCAGGGAAGATCCGTTGCAGCCGCAACAGGAGTCTGAGGAGGACGAGTCCTTCTGGCGACGCATCACCCGCAAGGTGATTCGGGACTTGATCGGCATTGACGACTCTCTGCTTTCTGTCATATTCGGCGAGTCATTGCCAGATATGGGGTCGGAGGACAATAAATCCGCAGGAACAGACAACACTCTCGATCTGAGCGAGACACTTCGGGAGCTGGACTCCATGCCGGATGAGCAAGGTCTCTGGCAGAGCAAATTACTTCAGCGGATCGCACGCGAGTTGGGCACCTTGGTCCACCATCTTTGCGAGCATCCTGGCGCCTTTACGACATATCTCAACGTCACGAATGAGATACCAAACGAGTATGCAGGCATACCGCTTGATCGTCTAGCAGAGGAGAATGACGCTGCACCGCAGGGTGCATCTGCCGAACCTGCCCTCCACACCGTGATGAGCAGTCAGGATTCGATAATGTCACCGCAATTTTCGCCTACGATGCGCGATCCCACCGGCAGAGAGCATGCCGCACACTGGGGTATCGAGGACGAAGAGGACGTAAACCGCGAACCACTCACCGAGTCCGCACGACTCCAGCAAGAAAAGGAGTACTGGGAGCGCGAGCTGGACGTGATGATGGTTTTCCGCTACCTTCGCAATCGCTTCGGTCGACGAGGCAGCAACGCCGACAGCACCCATGCGTCCTCACGCCGTCACCCACAGGATGCGTCCCGACGAGCGGCGATCATCCGCCAGCACCATCCCCTCGTCGCACGGGCTCATTCCCGCTCTCAAGCCCAGCTCCGACGTCAGTCTGGGCCCGCGGGCATTACATCGCCGCTGCTCCGTCAACATCTCCACCGACCCAGTTCAAGCTGCGCAAGCCAAACCAAACTCTCTGCTCTCTCTAGTCGGCGAACACTCACCAGCTCCAGCCGGAATTACTGGGACATTGGCGGAAGCATCGACAGCGCGAGCGCCATCGCACCCCCTGTCGCGGCTGGCGTGGGGCTTTGGGGCGATGTCTGATCCGTTTCCAGTCATCATCCCCCCCGGGAATACGTCCATCGATCATATAAATCATATTTTCGTGGTGATCTAATCCAAGTGCTGTTGCAATTGTCACAAACATATATATAGCCACCCACTCATGTCCATGGATCTCTTTGGATCATAGTGTTTCATTCAACCACCTGTCTTCGGTATGGTGCTTGGGTCCTTGTTCAATTTCGCATCTTTATTTGGCTCCGTGGCGCAGACAGAGGCGAGGGTGTATCTTGTCTTAGGGGTACAACTACAAGACGGTGTACGGTAGAACGGGGGTGGCGGGAAGACGTCGGCGATTGGGTTGCGTCTGTTTACATTGACACTATGCTGTCATGTCGATTTTCTCGGCTTCATATAACTTGGAATAATAGCATCTTGTACAACCTGTTCTACAATGTTTGTATATCGTAGCGGACTTAATGATGGGTAATATCTCCTGAGGGGCTTGATTAAGTAGGATAACTATTCGTTGCCTACCGTTAATATAACTAGGTGTAATAAAACATTCACCATGCTAGGTATCATAATGTCGTGGTCCATTCCGCTACCGCTACCGCTACAGTCGAATCGAGCAGATCGAGGATGAAAACAAGCCGAGGAATATCCATGATTAATCAACTCCGCCGTACGTGAGAGCACCACTAAATGACATCAAATCCTTTCCAGGATGGGGGGTAACATGAAAACGGGGAACTGAAAATTGGGTTGTCTTTTTTCATCTTTTATCTAACGCTACTGGGAAACCATCTAAGCCTGAGACAGGTTCTCGTAGGCGCTAGGGAAGCGCTTCATGTTCTCCTCGATCAGACCGTGGCCACGCAGGAACTGGACGTAGGCACCATCCTGCTTGAGCTTGCCCTCGTTGCGGAGCTGGATGTAGTCCTCGCGGCGGACGGGGGTGAAGCCCCAGTTCTTGGAGACGATGATCTTTTGGCGACCGGGGAACTTGTACATGGCACGGCGCAGAGCCTCGATGGCGGCGGCGCGGTTGGAGTCACGGGTGCGGACGGACAGGATGATCTGGCCGATGTTCACACGGGCAACGGTACCCTGGGGCTTACCGAAGGCACCACGCATACCAGTCTGGAGACGATCGGCTCCGGCGCAGGACAACATCTTGTTGATACGGATGACGTGGAAGGGGTGCACACGCACACGCATGTGGAAACCTTCCTTACCGGTGATCTTGACGAGGTACCTGTTTGATCAATGGTTAGTGGACTGAACTGGTGGTGTAGTGATGCTGCTGCGGGTGCGGAGCGGATGGCGGATCAACGTACTTGTTGGCACAGATACGAGCGGCTTCGAGGGCCTCGGAGGACAGCTGCTCGTACTCGTTGGAGACCATGTGCACGCACAGAGGGAAGTCGTCGACGTTGGCCTTCTTACGTCCCAGATCGAAGATACGGATCTTGGGGTCGGGAACACCACGGTTGAACCGGGACTTAGGGTAGGGCTATGTCCAACGCATCCTGTCAGTAATCGTCCTCCTCACAGCACGTATCAAAATAATAAATCCATCCAGGCCCCAGTAAAATCGCGACGACATATATTCCATCGCTTCATTCCTTCGCCTGTCAAAACAGGTGTTGGCGTTGTCGCTCTCCCCACAAGCGAGCTTCCCGATCCAAAATCCACAGAACACGAAAAACTCCCACATGAAATCAAATCCTTCATCAAGCGATCGCACGCACCTTGTTCTTGCAGTAGCGGTAGCATCTCGCGGGACGACGGGCCATTGTGACTGCTGGAAATGGGCTGACTGCACTTCCTGCGAACGGTGAGGTTGTCGAAAAGGGTGGTGTCGGGGAGTTCAAAAGGGAAGGGGGAATTCTTCGCCTGCGGGCAAGTCTCGACGTTGATTTCCAAGCAACTCCCGCTAACGAGTGGCAAAGCCCTAAACCCTACGCTCTCCGCCAATCAGATCTAGTACTCGCCATGACGCATTTGTCAGATCGGAGGCTTTCTATCATGGTAATGTTGCTGGCCTTTAATCCGAATGGCTATGAAGAGATCATAAATGCCTTTTTGATGATACAAACTCAAGTGCTTACTCTATGAGTCAAGCTCCTCTATTACTGCATAATCCGACTCTTGAAAAAGTAGAACTGAAAACAAGGTATTGCATCATACTTCCGTTGCTACTACACTACGCCGAGTACAATCGCTCCAGATAGGTGTGGACCTTCTTTCATTCATTCTGTCATTATCTAAGTGGTGCTTTGTAATATCTCAAAACACCGGATGTATAGACATAACAAGAACCTAATGTTCGAGGCAATACACCTACTGGCTGCTGAGGATGTCGGAGTCACCAGCATCCAGGATGGCCATGGTGCTGCAGCGGAAGAGCTTACCGCAAGCGGTACCGAGCTCAATCTGTAGTACGGAGATATGTCAGCCATTGTCATTTACCCTCCAAAGCCCAGATATACGGCTTCTTCTCAGGGCTGCTCCCGCGTCGCCTTCCCTCCATCAGAGAAGTACCAGCGTCGGGGCATAGCAGTGAAAACCATTGCAGAAACACTTGTGACTTACGTTGTTGCCAGAGAAGTGGTGGACGGGAGTCTTGGCCAGCATGGCGTAGTACTCGAGCTCACTCTTGCGGAGAGGAGGAGCGTTGGCAGCAATGAGGACCAGCTTGGCCTTGCCGGAACGCAGGGTCTTGATGGTGGACTTGTAGCCAAGGGTGACTGTAGGGGCGAGAATAATCAGTGATTTGGTCTCCGATGTCAATTTGATTGCAATGTCACACACCCTTTCCAGACTTCATCACCAGAGCCAGACGGCTGGAGATGGTGTCACCGGACTTCTTGCTCTTGGGGGCCATCGTTACGCTGTTTGTTCGAGTCGAACGAAACTTTTTTGATTTGACTGAAGGGTGGTTGGAAAAGTGCGCTCCGGCCGAAGTTTTCGAGGTTGGGATGCGATCAAGAAGCGCTTCCCAGATTGAATTTCATGATAATTTTCTTGTGGGTTTGCCCTAGTGCCAGCCGGAGCAGAGATCTTCCGCTCCGCCAGAAGCTGCTGAGTAACCCCGCTGTTTCCGTACAGGGGGCTGAAATCCAATTACAGGTATCTTTCCGTTATCGCATCCAACCATCTGAGGTGCACACTGTGTGGATGCCTCCAAGAGGTAGGTAGTCCCTTTATTCTATCATTACAGGCGCGTTCAGTTACTCCTCACCCGTGAGCTCTTACCGCGTTTCTAGCATCTGAAAGTTGAAACCAAATTTGAAACCAACATTCAGAAGCAAAGAGGCAAATATCAGAGGAGGAGTGGCAGGGAAATACCACTTTGGATGCACTATTTTAGGCTGACAGATGGCCACCCAGATTTTGTACGCACGCAGCAAGGAACTGCCTATGAAATCAAAGTAGGGAGTACGAAGGATGCTGTGCTATCTTTATCCTCTGTCCAAAGTAAACTTTCCAACGTCGTAAAATTCGTGTTGGCTCCCAGGTTAGGGGGCCAGGTTGACCCGTATTCTGCCTTTAACCCCCCGTATTACAGTATGGAGCAGTTGGCAGTACGGAGTACCCTGAGATTAAGGTAGTCGGATAGTTAAAGCATGCGTTGGTCTCTTGTTGGTTAGTTTTACTCCGTACTAAGTTAGCCGTTAGGCGTTGGCTGCTGTTGGTAGGGGAACCCAACACGCAGCTGCAATGGATAGGACGATCGCTTGTATTATTGCTGTTTCCATACAAATAATTGTCGTCCGCTCTACTTTTCCGTCTTCAACCCCCAGATTTTCTCCATTCTGAATTTCTACTGCGTTGATCCCTAACGTGGTACTTCTGACTTCGGTTCTTTTTCAGTTTTATCCTCCTTGATTCTGTTTTGTGCCGAGTCTCTAGGTGGGTGGCTAGACGTCGCCAGCCATTCGAAAGCTCTCCCACTACCTAGGTGTCCACCGTGTTTTGACCGCTACTATATACGCTGATTCCTTTAAATTGATCGCTAATTTCCGGCCGTTTCATCGTCGCTTCTCCTGGCCCGGAACTAGTTGTTCTTTCAACTGGCTTTATTCAGACATTATTTCCTACGTCTGTCGTACATATCACTTTCAAACTTGACTGTTCGCATTATCGGTGAATATGTCCGTTAACCCCCGCAAACCTGGGACTCCAGGCAGTGGGAGCAAAACCGCCACTACGGACAATAACACAGTCAACGGAACTCCGTCGCGAGTTCATACTCGATCCCCCAGTGCTTCTACGAACGGTCTATCCAGATCGCCTTCCCTCCGTGGCTCAGCTCCGGTCTCTGCGCGCGCTGCTGCCCGGAAGCCTGGTCGGTCCAACCTCAGCATGTCCAATGTACCCCAGGTGGCGGCCGATCCGTCCGAGGAAGAGGCCCGGGCCCAGAATGCAGCTCTGATTGAAGAGTTGAAGGCGCAGTTGCAGAAGGCTGAGAGCGCATCGGAGCAGTACCGCAAGCAACTTGGTGTCTTGCAAATGCGCCTCGACGAAGCCGTCAGCGAGCAGGGCAAGTTGGAGGACCAGGCTCATGAGAAGGACAGCAGGATTGAAGCTCTCAACAGTGAAATCAGAGACCACATTCGCCAAATCCGAGACCTAGAACAGGCACACGAGTTGGAGCGGAATGCCATGCTGCAGGAGAAGGAGCAGTACCTGAGCCGGGAGGAAGAAATGCAGGCGACCATCCAGCGCTTGAAAGACACGCTGGCCCAGAAAGAGATACGAATGAATGCTGATAACGAGAAGAATGTTTCCCGCTCTTGTGAGTAATTCATCTCATCTTCCCCCCACCGGCTCCCAATAGTTGTCACTGACACAGTCATTACAGCCAGTTTCCTGAATCGGTCCTCACCAGAGGTGGAAGGGCAGTTCGCGCCTTCATCCCAGATCGAGCGGAGCCCATCGCGAAACAATTCGAAGCTGCTTTTGCAGAAGGACAAACTGATCGAGTCCCTCCGTCTCGAATTGGCTGAATCCCAAATCAAGCTCGTGGAGATGGAGAACAAGGGTGGTGGCCGGCAACGCGAATTGGAGAAGGAGCTGTTGGAAGCCCGGATGGCTAACGCTCGTCTGATGGAGGACAACGAGAGTTATCAGCTACTCTTGAGCGAACGAACATTGAATGGGGACTTCACCAAAGGTGATTTCATGCGGGAAGCCCACCCCGATTATGATGAGGGGCAGGAACCCAGCAATGGATTGGGCTCTCTGGCTGACGAGCTCGAGTCAGTGGATGCCAAAGCGGAAACCGACAATACCCGTAAACTCGAAACGGAGATCAAGGTGCTCAAGGACCAGAACAAGGCCCTGACCCTGTACATTGAGCGCATTATTAGTCGTCTCCTGCAACATGACGGCTTCGAAACCATCTTGGACAAGAACGAAAACGAACCTTCAACTACTGCAAAGCAGGTATCTTCAGTAACTGAAAAGGACCTGCCCCCGACACCTCCAGAGAAGGATGACGCATCTTCCCAGACTTTTCTGCAAAGAGCCAAGTCAGTCGTCGCCGGCCAACCCAACCGTCCTCAGCATAGATCTCGCCCGTCTACTTTCATGCCACCCCCAACGAGTGTCCCGACAGCTCACGAAAACCCCGAAACAGCGCCCAGCATTCCCATCAATCGAGCACAGCGTGGCCATCGCCGCACTCGATCAGATCAGGCTGATGTTGCAGCAGCAGCTGTTGTCGGCCAGATGTATCCTGGACGCAACTCTGGTGGGCCTATCAGCCCGACCCTCATGGGTCCCGGTTCTCGTCAGAGTGTCTTTTCAGGGACAGGCTATATGTCAAGCATGAGTACTCGTGCGCCGTCTCTCTCCAGCCAGCCAGAGCGGGGTCGAATGAGTAGCTCGAACAGCGTTACCAGTGATCCCCATGATACGGCTTCCACTGGGGCGACCTCCAATTCACCACGCTCCAGCACCGGCATGACAAACTACACTGGAGCAGTTATGACTCAGAATAAACTGCGCCCACTACGACTGGTCAGTGAGACAAAGGCGGCTGAGGACGAGGAGGCAGCTCGGAAAAAAGCGAACCGGGGAAGCTGGATCTCGTGGTTCAACCGTCCGAGCACCGGTGACGCAGCACAACAGCAAACATGAGCTGGACTTGCATTCCTGACCGGCGACTCTCTGTTATGACTTCTTTTGCACTGACTCTTTTACTTTTGTTGTCTCATATCTCCGCTTCTGTGTAATATTGTTGTTCTCTTCTGCGTCCCATATGTCGCCCTGTTGAGGAATACCCTATCTTTATGATGACTACCATGACGTTTGAAGTTGACTGAAGATTGCTTCGTTGAGCTGCTCCTTCCACCGATACCAGGAGGGCAATTTTGTTCTTGATTCTGGCTGTGATAGCCACTCTCAGGATTCTTCTTGTCTTGGATGATTCCTTTGCAATCGTTGACGGCCATTACTCATCGGAATATATCCATGAGACTCTATCTTTTATGATCCACTGTCCTTCGTGAACATATGACTGATATATTAGTTTTAACATAGAATGTTTGATAATATTTTGCTTATTATTCATTAGTGATCTGTGGATTCAGAGGCTTGTTCCCGCAGCTACAGGTCCAGTTCAGTACCTTTAATTCCATGATATACAGTAAATTCAGATTCTCTTTCTAGACGCATTTTTCTCTGAAACATCTCTCCTTATTCTTTCAACTGTTGCTGGTCGACTTACAACCCTCATTGACATCGACATAGTCCGGAATAATGTTGCGGCGGAATCCGAATTGCGGACAGCTTGACAGTACTCCGTAAACAGCAATTCATTTTGGACTTCGGACCAGGCGATTTCTGATACATTGAACGGAGCTCTCTTCCTGAAAAACATCGCCCATCATGGTCGGTTCTCTCTCTCTCTTCTCGGTCAATGCCGTCCTGCTCATGTCGGCTGACGATGGATCTCGCATCTTCGCCAAATACTACTCCCCGCCTCATCCCCCAGCTGGTGCTGCCCCCAATTCAACAGATTACCCGGGCGCCAACCCCTACCCAACGCTGAAGGATCAAAAGGCCTTCGAGCAGGGTCTCCTTGAGAAGACCAACAAGCAGACCAGTGATGTGATCCTGTACGACAACCGGGTGGTCGTCTTCAAGATGGAGAGCGACGTTATGATCTACGTGGTCGGAGGCGCCGACGAGAACGAAGTTTTGCTGTACAATGTTGTCCTATCATTGCGGGATGCTCTGGGAATTTTGTTCAAGTACGATTCTCCGCTGTTTTGGCAGCTACATGCTCAATTGGATTGTTGGAGCTAACGTTTGGTCTTTCAGGGGCGCCACCGATAAACGCACAATCGTCGAGAACTACGACCTGGTCGCGCTGGCTATTGACGAAATCATTGATGATGGTATCATTCTCGAGACGGACCCTGTCATGGTTGCTTCGCGTGTCAGCCGTGCCCCAGCACCGGATGCACCTAACCTGAAGAGCATCGATCTGTCGGAGCAAGGTCTACTCAATGCTTGGGAACTGGGAAAGAGGCGTTTGGCGGAGGGATTACGGCAGATGTAATTGCTTCGTTTTGTCTGGTTGTTATCATATGATGGGCGTGCACTTGTTTCTTCCTTGATTCTTTGCTTTCTGGCTGGTCCTGGCGTGGTTTTGTGCGTGCACTTGTTGCATTATGACTTGTTTCTTACTCTCTTCTATTCTTGCCTCGGGCTAGCGACTTACGCAGATCTGAGGATCCGGTAGAGATACTCCATTTTGTTACATGGCGGAGAAAGTGGCCTGGACTTCAATTCTCTCGATTTTTGACGATTAGAAGGGTACACACCGGGCGATTATCAGACGCCTCACACCGTCAGTACTAAGTGCCTTGAGTCTTTACATTCATAGAAAACTCATCAGTATGCCAAAGGAGGATTTGAAATGAAGTCTCCCAATTATGGCAGACGAAAATCGGTCATACTGGGCAAGCTGCGAAAGCGATCGGTTTACTGTGCCCCGCATACGTCACGTCTTTCCAAACATTTTCGCAGGAAGTTCCAAATTAAAACATCTTCCCCAGCTATCAAGTCTACCAGGAGCCCCTGGTCAACAGCCTAGGAAAATGAAGCAACGATTCTCGTCCCTAGACGTCAAGGTACGTCTGTCGCAGCTCAAACCTCCATGTTGAATGCGCAGAATCTCACACGATGACAGGTCATTTGCCAGGAACTCGCCTCGGAGCTGGTCAACCTTCGAGTTTCGAACATTTACGACCTTTCCTCGGTATGTCAGGTCGATTTGAACAGATAATTTAGATGATCGGACTATACTGATCCCCTCGCTAGAGAATATTTTTATTCAAGCTCGCCAAACCCGACCACCGCAAGCAACTCGTCGTTGACTCAGGTTTCCGCTGCCATGTCACCCAATACTCGCGCGCAACGGCAACCGCCCCCTCCCCATTCGTGACTCGCATGCGCAAGTTCCTCAAATCGCGGAGACTCACATCAATCGAGCAGATCGGCACCGACCGCGTCATCGACTTCTCCTTCAGCGATGGCATGTACCACATGTTCCTCGAGTTCTTCGCCGGCGGCAACATCATCATCACTGATCGCGACTACAACATTCTCACGCTCTTCCGTCAGGTTCCTGCTGGAGTGGGCGAGGAGGAGATGAGAGTTGGATTCAAGTACACGGTCACAAACAAGCAGAATTACCATGGTGTGCCTGAGATCACGCTGGACCGGATTAAGGAGACGCTGGAGAAAGCGAAAGAGGCTTCCGCGCAGGAAGGAACAGCGCCGAAGAAATCGAAGAAGAAAAATGTCGATGTCCTGCGGAAGGCTTTGTCGCAAGGATTCCCGGAGTACCCTCCTCTGTTACTCGATCATGCTTTCGCGGTCAAGGAGGTCGATCCCGCAACGCCGCTGGAGAAGGTTTTGGGGGATGATGCCCTCATGGAGCAGGTCAATGGTGTGCTGAAGGAGGCCCAGAGTGTGACGATCAAACTCTCGGCGAAGGAAGATCATCCAGGTTATATCATCGCGAAAGAAGATAAACGTCCAACTGCGGAGTCTACTGCTGATACTGGGGATCCGTCACAGAAGGCAGGGCTTTTGTACGAAGACTTCCATCCTTTTAGACCTCGCCAGTTTGAAGGGAAGCCGGAGGTTACAATTCTCGAATTCAGCACTTTCAACGCTACGGTTGACGAGTACTTCTCCTCGCTGGAGACTCAGAAGCTGGAATCGCGACTCACAGAACGCGAGGAGGCGGCGAAGAGGAAACTTGATGCGGTCAGGCAGGAGCATGAGAAGCGGCTCGGTGCCCTAAAAGAGGCACAGGAAATACATGTTCGTAAAGCGGCTGCGATCGAGGACAACGTCTACCGGGTGCAGGAGGTAATGGATGCTGTTAATGGGCTGATTGCTCAAGGCATGGATTGGGTAGAGATCGCCCGTCTGATCGAGATGGAGCAGGGCCGAGGCAATCCTGTTGCCCGGATCATCAAATTGCCATTAAAACTCTACGAGAACACCATCACTTTGGTCCTTGGGGAAGCCAGCGAGGAGCAGGATGCAGCCGATGATCTCTTCTCGGATGAATCTGAGGAGGAGTCTGAAAGCGAAGAGCAGGAAGCAGCTCGGAAAGCCCCTGAAATGCTGACTATCGACATTGATCTCGGACTTTCCCCGTGGGCTAATGCCACTCAATACTACGAACAGAAGAAGATGGCCGCGGTGAAAGAGCAGAAGACGGCACAGTCGTCGACCAAGGCGCTCAAGAGCCATGAGAAGAAAGTGACCGAAGATCTCAAACGGAGCCTCAAGCAAGAGAAACAGGTCCTCCGTCCAGCCAGGAAACCTTTCTGGTTCGAAAAGTTCCTGTTCTTCATCTCGTCCGAGGGCTACTTGGTTCTGGGGTATGTGCTATTTCTGTCTCTGTCGTGTTATTTATGATCTAACTTTGGCAGTGGCCGTGACGCTATGCAGAGCGAGTTACTATACCGTCGCCATCTCAAGAAAGGCGATATTTTTGTGCATGCAGACTTGGAAGGCGCCCGACCGATGATCGTGAAAAACAGACCAGGGACACCGGATGCACCTATACCACCGAGTACACTCTCACAAGCAGGCAACCTCTGCGTTGCGACATCGAGTGCTTGGGAATCCAAAGCAGTCATGGCAGCATGGTGGGTCAATGCGAACCAGGTGACTAAAACCACCACAGGCGGTCTTCTACCGACAGGAGAATTCGAGGTCAAAGGTGAAAAGAACTTTCTCGCCCCGTCGCAGTTAGTTCTTGGGTTTGCAGTCATGTTCCAAATCAGCAAGGAGAGTTTGAAGAATCACAAAATTCACATATTCGAGGAAGCGACTCCAACAGAGCCATCGGCGAAGGAAGGCGGAACTACGAAGGAGATTGTGGAAAATGAGCAATCTGTGGCGCAAGAATTGGGGCCAGCAGAAACAGATGAGCCTGCTGCGAACGGTTCAAGTGAGCAAGACAATGAGTCTAGCTCGGAGTCAGATGATGAAGAAGTGAACCCGGACTCCATTCCGCCGAGGAACCCATTACAGCGGGGTGTATCTGAGCCTATTCCAGAGCAAGTGGCTACATCAACGGAGCCCAAGGGTGATGAAGAGGAGGACAGATCTGAAGGCCAGGGCGAGGCAGCACAAACTACCCAGGAAGAGAGGGCAGCGGAAGGCCGAACAACTGCAGCGGAGGAGGCGGAGTCTCCGGACGAGAAAGCGGCAACATCTCAAGACACAAGTGAACCAAGTCAGTTGAGCAAAGAAGGATCACTCGAGCCCACCGCTGACTCGAAAGAAGCCAACCGGGCTTCTAAACAAACAGCGAATGGAGTACCCGCAGTCGTGAAATCGGCAAGTGCGAAGAAAGCAGCGCCAGCGCCAGCAAAGGGAAAGAAGGGCAAAGGCAAAAAAGGGGCGGATAAATATGCCCACCAGGATGAAGAGGAGCGTGAGCTTGCCCTTCGCCTGGTAGGTGCTAAGAGCGCGAAAGCTGAGAAGGCCGCTGCCGCCGCCGCGGCGAAAGCGCAGCGCGAACGAGAAGCTGAGGCGGCAAAAAAGCGGCGGAAAGCGCAACATGAGCGCGCTGCAGAAGCAGAGCGGAGACGGCAAGCGCTTTTTGATGAGGGTGCAACTGATGATTACAATGAAGAGACTGCTGCTGCAGAGGCGGCAGACCTTTCTTGGATTCCGGCCCTGATTGGTACGCCTCGCCCAGAAGATGAAATCCTTGCCGCCATTCCGATCTGCGCTCCATGGGCAGCGCTTGGTCGTTACAAGTACCGTGTCAAGTTACAGCCGGGCACGGTAAAGAAAGGCAAGGCCGTCAAAGAGATCCTTGGCCGGTGGGTGGCAGAAACCACCACCGGAAAGGTGAAAAAGGAGCAGGCTGAGGAAGCCGGTATTAGCATAGCTGACGCAGAGAAGCTAAGGGCACGCGAAGGAGAGCTCTTCAAGGCATGGAAGGACACGGAGATCATTAACACTGTGCCCGTTCCCAAAGTCCGGATCATGACTGGAGGAGGGGCCACTGGGAGTGACGCAAAGGGCAAAGGGAAAGGGGGTAGCAGTGGGAACAAGGGAGGCAAAGGTGGAAAGAAAAAATAGATCTTGAGATATCTACATGGCAGTTAAGAGCTAATGTCAGCTTTGACCGGCTGTCTTGAATATAGGAGTATACTACTGATGGGTGGCTATAGTATCCGCATGTCGAAGTACTGGTTCGAGATAGCCGATTTCCGTCTTACAACAGGTTTCTAGAACATATATCAATATTCCATCTCCTTTTGGTGTTTAATATTATTGAGGAAAATGATCTCATATGTCAAAAATAGTACGACTCCTTGTCACCTGGCTGGAGGGAGTCGAAGGTAGCCACTCTTATCATCAGCCTGTATAGTTAACTTAGTTAGTTACACATTAACTCGCTTAGTCATGCGGATCGACGTCATCCCCAGAGAAATTTTGAAGCATGTTTTGAGATCGTCAGGCAACGACGTCAATTCTATACCAAAATCAGTACATAGGTGCAATTTTAGGCTTCAATAATACCTTAAAGGGATTGGCACGAGGATAAGCCACTCGACAATATACTCATCGCATAGATAAACGAAGCGCGGTACTTGCGCCTTATGCCCCCACTAGGCCCTCAATTTTCTTTTCTTCATTGAGTCACCCCGCGGCTGTCTACAATTCTTCGATCTTCTGATAAATTTGGTGCTCGGACCTTCTTGACGCCTTGGGCAGATTTCTGATTTTCTCGCTGTCTGCTGGTGATTAGAGACCCCGTTTATCACAACCAGACGGTCCAAGCTGGTGTCCATCACGTCTCGCCTTGTCGCAGGCGGCTGTCGGCGCAGCTTGGCCCATTTCTTCAGCACGACTACCGCAATCATGACGCCACGAGAGACTCGAATTTTGTCCGTCCGACGACTAAACAAAGAAGACCCTGGGACCCGATCACTTGCAGAATGGTGGGCAAGCGAACGCAGCCAGAAGACGCCCGAATCCTCGGCGATCGAAGAGGCTGCCCATCTTCTCCGAACGAGCGATATACCTGTTGCGTTTCCTACAGAGACGGTCTATGGCCTGGGAGCTGATGCAACACGGAGTGCTGCGGTACAGGGGATTTACAAGGCTAAACAGCGGCCGTCAGACAACCCATTGATTGTCCATATCGATTCCATAGAGATGCTAGAACGACTTCTCAACCCGGCGTCGTCGAGTCCCACGCGCACAATGAGAACCGCGAGAAATACTATCCCTGCCATCTACCAGCCATTGATCGAGCGCTTCTGGCCTGGTCCGCTCACAATCCTCCTCCATAACCCGTCCGGGTCGCTCCTCGCTGGCGAAGTCACCGCGAATTTGACCACGTTTGGTGTGCGTATGCCTGCGTCACCGCTGGCGCGCCTATTAATCCATGTCGCGGACCGGCCGCTCGCGGCTCCTTCGGCTAATGCGTCTACGAAACCCTCTCCTACTGCGGCTGAGCACGTTTATCATGACCTTGAGGGGCGGATCGATCTGATACTCGATGGTGGCCCCTGTGGGGTAGGAGTGGAGAGTACAGTTGTCGACGGGCTGAGCAACCCTCCGGCCATACTGAGGCCAGGCGGAGTCGGGATTGAGGAACTAAGGACGGTTCCTGGATGGGAGAATGTGCAGATCGCTTATCATGACGGCACTCTCGACGTCAAGGAGGTCCCTCGGGCTCCTGGCATGAAATACCGGCACTACTCGCCCAAGGCGCGTGTAGTATTATTCTGTGCCGGGTCTAGCGAGGAGGCAATCGCGAAGTATGTGTACAAGGACTTGGAAGATACTGCGATTAGGGCACATATGATTGGTGTCGTACGAACCCGGCAATGGAAGCGAGGCTTGGGTCTAGTATCAGAGGAGGACATCCAGAAGACGTTGAAACCTATCCCGTCCCTGGTGGATGACCTGGTGTGCTTCTCTGTACCTGTGAAGGACAAGATTAACAATTGCGAGATCACCAAGGCCGCCTTTGACTGCCACCTGGGAGACAACATCGAGTCTATCGCGCGGGGGCTTTTCTCGGCCTTGCGAGCCATGGATGAAATGGAGGTGGATGTCATCTACGTGGAGGGTGTTTCGGATTCTCAGGGAGACCTCGCGGCTGCCGTGATGAACCGGCTCAGGAAGGCTGCTGGGACTGTGCTAAAACTATAATAATTGGAAATAGACTGTGGTACCTGGTTTCGGATTTTACTCTCTTCAAGATGTGGATCTGGAGTTTGACTGGTGACATATAATGGACTTACGAATTTACATGATTTAAGAGCTAAGGAGCAAGGATGTATATACAGAGGTACTTGTAGATGTTGATCGACTTTATCTCTTTTGGCAGATAAGTTGTAGCTTCTTACCTTATAGATCCATGGAAAGATCAAAGGCCTGCTCCGACGATTCCTCCGCTGTCGGCAACCTCCGAGACTCGTGATAGTGAACAACCTCTTGAGATCCCTAGCGAAGAAATGTCCAGCTCCACTTGTCTGGTTGCACGTTGCTTGATAGAACTTTAATATTCGCAGAGTAATTTCTTATCAGTCACGTCTCTTGCAGATCGAAGGATAACGGTTGTTCTCAATGAGTCAATACGGCCGCTTCACTTGTTCGGAAAGCCCGACGGCTGTCCATCAATCATTTGACCAGATTTGACCCACGACCCGTTGTTACTGAGTATTCTTAAATTGACTTGGAGGAATACCATCTCAGGTCCCGTCACCTTTTCGAGCAGTCCGAGTTCCTCTCCTTTACGCATTGTTCTCGCTTTTCTTACTTCAGATACCCGGTATCAAACAATGTGTCAATCACCACTGCACGATTTCCTGCATGGCCTGCCCAAGTGCGAGCATCATGTCCACCTGGAAGGCTGCGTCACACCTGAATTGATTTTCCAACTAGCAGAGAGAAACAATATACAACTACCAAACCCAGCAACCCACCCAGCCTACGCCTCAGTCGAAGCGCTCAGAGCCCGCTACGGTGAGTTCACATCGCTAAACGACTTCCTCGACTTCTACTTCCATGGCATGTCCGTGCTGCACCACGAGTCCGATTTTGAGGATCTCGCCTGGGCGTATTTCCAGAAAGCACACGCGGACGGCGTACACCACGCCGAGGTCTTCTTCGACCCGCAGGTCCACCAGGCCCGCGGCATTGACTACGAGACCGTCGTCTCCGGCTTCACGGCTGGGTGCAAGCGAGCAGAAAGGGAACTAGGTCTGTCAACCCGGTTGATTCTGTGCTTTGTGCGTCATTTGCCGGTCGATTCCGCGACCAAGCTGTATGAGTTGGCGCTCGCCAGCAACCATTTCGAGAGTGGGGTTGTGCATGGTCTCGGCTGGTCATCGTCCGAGGTTGGGCCGCCGAAGGACATGTTCCGCGAGATTTACGCTTCCGCGTCGGATATGGGTATCCGCTTAACGGCGCATGCGGGCGAGGAGGGCGATCCGACGTATATCAGTACCGCCTTGGAGCTTGGGGCCCAGCGTATCGACCATGGGATTCGGCTGGTCGAGGATCCGGAGCTGATGGCGAGGGTGGCTCGCGAAGGAATTATGCTGACCGTCTGTCCGTTGTCGAACGTGCGACTTCGGTGCGTTCAGTCGGTGGAACAAGTGCCCATTCGGAAGTTCCTGGACGCCGGTGTCAAGTTCTCGATCAATAGTGATGATCCGGCTTACTTTGGAGGCTATATTCTCGATAACTACTGCGCTGTTCAGGAGGCGTTTCAGCTTTCCATCCCGGAGTGGAGGGTCATTGCTGAGAATAGTGTCAATGAGAGCTGGATTGATGAAGCGAGGAAAGCTGAGCTACTTAAGCGCATTCATGATCATGTACAGAAGCATACTGTCGTTGCTTGATGCTTTATGAGAAGATGATCTATGACTTGTTGATGTTGAGATGCTTGAGTGTGCATATGTATATATCGGGAGGGGAGCATATAGATAAATTTCGGCCCGTTTGTTTTCAATTGATACAGTAGAATGCGAGGTGCTCATGCTATACCCGAGGCCAAGCTTAAGATATCAAAATAATGGGTCTATTCAGTGAAACGTTTATTCGATGTTGTTAACCACGCCCTCAGCTGTCACCTGATGTCATCGATTCCTAAGTAGCAAACAACAATGCTGCTAAGTATACTCCGTAGTGACTGGCAATATCATCATCAGCAGCAGCCATCTACCACTCTCGCTACACAACTCCTCACTGCAGTAGCCGATGAGCTTGAAAGCAGTCAACTTGGCCAGACAAGCAGCCAGCAAGACGCTCTTCCAGTCTGTCCGCTCTGTTCAACCTCTACTGCTCGTCTCAACATCCCCGCTTTCTACAGCTTGTCATCCCACCACTCTCCCCACCACCCAAACAGCAGCCAGACTCCCATTTCGTTCCTATAAGAGAACAATGTCTACGACAATCCCCGACCGCTACAAGCTCATCTTCTTCGTGCCACACTCGCACCTCGAACAGTGCAAAGAGGCCATCTTCGCTACCGGGGCCGGTACCTTCCCCGGAGGCAAGTACAGCAAGTGCGCGTTCCAGATGCCCGGGCAAGGACAGTTTCTGCCTTGTGGGGATGCGAATCCTGCCATTGGAGCGGTTGGACAGTTGGAGACTGTCGAGGAAATGAAGGTGGAGATTATGTGTCTGGGACGATCGGTTATGCTGCAGGCGGTTGAGGCGTTGAAGAAGGCGCATCCGTATGAGGAGGTGGCATATGAGGTTTATAAGATGGAGAATGTTTGATATCTCGTTGGGATTATGCTTCTGGAGCCTGTGGTGGTTGCTGGTTATGATTCATGATAGCGTTTGTACCTGTTTATAGTTGATTATGTGTGGAGAAATCATCATTGGCGAGCAGTTAGTGCTGAAGGTCATTTATGAGCGTTGCTCAATATTTGAAAATATCCAGATAATATCTATCTCATCTCTGAGAACAATTCAACGTCGCACAGTTGATGCTGCGCTCAATCCTCAAGTCGTTCAGTGGAGTAATCTCTTAGCGCTGATTGGCTGATCGCAACACCCGCAAAACGCCTCGTCGACTCCATTGAATTCATCTGCAACTCCGGCCATCATCGCAACAGCCGCAATCCGTCGTTCTCTCTTTCGATCCCCCTCTTATTCCTCTCCATTGCCAGCAATGGCTTCCAAGTTCTTCCCCGCTATCCCGCGGGTTGGCCGCCAATTGTTCCACCAGATTCCCAAGCCCCAATGCAGACCGTTCTCGGCTGGCCCGCAACGTTACAGCGATACACTTGCCGTGGTACGTATGAAGAGTATCAGCTATTGCGGCATATTCGGATATCCTTCGTCATGGGAATGTGCATAAGACAGTGGCTGACTGGTACTGCTCGGAGTTCTAGCATCGCAACAAGCCTAACAACAACCCCTCTATCCCTTTCAAGTTCTCCGAGCAGAATATGAAACTCGTCGATGAGATCCTCAAACGCTACCCTCCCCAGTACAAGAAGGGTGCCGTTATGCCCCTCCTGGACTTGGGACAGCGCCAGCACGGCTATACCAGCATTAGCGTCATGAACGAGGTCGCCCGTATCCTTGAGATGCCCCCAATGCGAGTTTACGAAGTCGCTACCTTCTACACCATGTACAACCGTGAGCCGGTTGGAAAGTACTTTGTTCAGCTTTGCACCACGGTATGAATACCGCCGTCTTTTATCACGAGGAAATTGGTAGCTTTGGATGGCTGCGCTAACGCAAACGGTTGATTAGACACCCTGCCAGCTCGGCGGCTGCGGTAGCACCAAGATCCTCGAAGCTATCCAGGAGCACCTGGGCATCACTGCCGGACACACAACAGAAGACGGCCTTTTCACCTTCATCGAGGTCGAGTGCCTGGGCGCCTGTGTTAATGCCCCCATGGTCCAGATCAACGACGACTACTACGAAGATCTCACGCCCGAGTCCATCAAGACCCTTCTCACAGCCTTGAAGGAGTCCGCTACAGCCGCGGAGAGCGGCAAGGAAGTCAAGGTGCCTGCGCCAGGCCCTCTGAGCGGAAGACACACCTGCGAGAACAGTGCCGGGCTCACGAACCTGCAAAATCCTGTGTGGGACCCCGAGACAATGATGCGGAAGGACGGTGCCTTGGATCAGCAGGCTTAATCATGTTCCGTATTATAATCCCTCGGTTTAACAATTCAAAGTTTTCTGTTTCAGCTTGGTTTCCTTTTCCTTTCCAGTGGCATCTTCGCAGTCTCATCCACGAGAAAGATGTGAGGCGTTGACACTGCATGATTTCTAGATATCTACCATGTACAGTACGTTAGTCTGAAGTTCCTTTGCCTGGAGGTAGACAGACATGATGGAAGATCATCTACCATAGAGGTTTGCTAAACAATCCCAACGGAGCTCCATTTCTAGTCCTGTTTGTCCAGATTCTTGATTACCTCTCCGTTTTAAGAATCCAGTAAGCACTCGATACACTAGCAAATATCGACCTGCTGAGGCTGCTGATGAGGGCTGCGGTATGACCAGGTTACCTTAGTAGGTATGTTTATGGTTGGTCAGTGTTTACCCAGAGTGGAAGGAATATCTCTAGTAAACCCTCTCTCAATTCTCTCCCACCTTACCACCTTAATCAACCGACCCCTACTACACAGTAGGGGTCGGTTTCTCCTTGAATTCAGAGAATAATATCACATTGAACTTTGGGAACTGTCTAATCCTACATTTTCTCATCACTGGCATGACGCTTAATCGTACAAAAAAGCAGGGCCGTCAAGCAGACGAATCACAAGCTCCACGAGTCGTTCTCACAAGAAGTTATCCACAACCAAGGTAGGTCCCTGGCAGCTTAACGCTTCTCCAGCAAGACATTCATCGGCGTTTACCAAAACAGCCTGACCATTTCGCTCAACCAGGATCTTCCTACGTCGCTCCTGGAAAATGTTGATGTCAATTGTTCTCTTCATGAGCAGATGGTAGACGTGGACGCGTCTCGTCTGACCGTAGCGAAGCGCACGACCAATTGCCTGTGTCATCGAGGAATCATAATCGTACTGCGTCTCTGCGAGCATGGGCGAGAGGAAGATGACGTGATTTGTGCACTGCAGGTTTCTGTGATAAATATTAGATGAGAAAGAAGGGAAAGGAAGAGACAGGGGAAGGTCACTCACAATCCGGCAGCCGTCTCGCTACCCAGATTCAGTATCACGACCTTTCCATTACCCCTTTTGAATTCTTCAATCTTCTTGGTGTCGCGCGCAGTTATCACTGTGTGAGTGATATTTGCCAAATCAAATGCTTTGGACGCAACATCAATGAGTTCACGGAACTGGATGAAAAGGATCGCTCGCTCCTGGTTGGGAATTCCTTTGACAATCTCGACCAATCTGTCCATCTTCCTTCCTCCATACTGAGTGCTTCGGTCTCCTTCGAAACCAAGCGATGCAGCGCTGATCATGTTGAATTTTGTACCTGAGCCACGGCAGTTGTCGATGATGCATTCTTCAAACCGAACAGTCTTCTCAGCGCAGTCCTTACACAGTGCATGACCGCAGGATCCAACGACATTCAGGTGGCTGCGCGACTGTACTTCTTCTCTGCAGCAGTGGCACTCAGGTGCTTCCCTGTTAGTTTGCAGCATCCGCACGGTTCTGAGAAACCTCAGAGCCCTTTCACGCAGAACCCACTCGGACATTATGTTCCGCAAGATGGATGTAATTTCATCCATGCAGAGCTCGAAGTGGTCGAGTTTCGTCGGCTTGATCGGAAGCTGGCTGCATTGCTCTTTCTTAACCTCAGCACGCTTCGTCTTCTTTGCCTGGCGTTTCTGGGCTCCCTTGCCGGCCACACGTTCTGCTTCCTTGGGGGAACCCTGTCGTTGGCTGTCCACTTCTGCCATCTTGTCGCTCTCAACGCTTCCTGTATTTTCCTGCGAGACGGTCGTCCAGGTTTCGGCTTCCTCTGGGCTGTTCTCTTTCTTCGGGCTGGATCCCTTTTCGGTGAAGAAGAGCTTCCAGTCGTCCGGATGCGATGCGCACATAGCAGACTTGAAAAGCAGAAAGGCTGCAGTAGTCACTGCCTCGTCACCAAATTGATGTATGAGGATGCCTTCGGCGAATTTGTGAAATTTCTCATATTTCAGATCCCAACTGAAATAGAGCCAGGCGGCCAATCTCATCTTACTCGAAAATTCGGCTTGAAGATTAGCCAGTTGCTCCTCCCGAGTTGCAATCAAAGAACTGCAGGTGACGGCTTCTGGTTTCCCCTCCTCCCAGCGCCCTTTCAGCGTCAATGAGCAGCAGCGCTTGAGCAGAGCTTCTTCTGGTGACATACTGCTGCTGATAATTTCATCCAGTCGTTCATTCTGATCATTTTTGAACCGTCCGCGCCTGCTCCGACGAAGCTGCTTTTTGTGCGTCATTAGCTGCTTGTACAGCTCGAGGTAGATTGCACACTCAGCTGGGGACTGATCAATCAGGATAAGATGTTCCGAACAAGGGATCTCGTCAATATCTGCAATATTCCGACGTGCGAACTGATTTAGAAACCTTTGAGCAACCTCATGGCGGTTGCGATGCCATGCCTCGCTGTGAGGAGCCCGCCAGGACTGAAAAACTTCTGCGTCTGAGCGGTTTTTGCGCAGGACCTTCAGACGATGGTTCTGGGATGAAGTATTCTCGTCATCGACTCCCAAATGGATTTCCAAGAAGGGTGCGATGGTCTTGACATCGGCAAAGTCGTTCAACGGTGGTGTACCTGAGAGCACCCACTTTGAACGAGCTCGCAGGGCTAGAAGGGGCGCGAGTCGCTCACTACCGGCATAAGTGAATTCATCGATGACGATACGGTGGAAAAGGAATGCATGCAAGAGAGGAGTCTTGACCGTATACCATTGCTGGTTTCTTTTATTTCTGATGATGTTGAATTCTTTCCGGTCGTCCCATGTCTTTCTTGCCTTTTCAGTGCTTGACTGGCCACGCTTTCTCTTCCGACTCGTGCCGACTTTGCTGGGTCCTGCGTTCGTTTGAGCATTGCTCTCCGTCGAAGACTCTTCGTATGCAGTATCGTCCTCGGAGTAGGACTCTTCAGGCGTATGCGTGGCGTCCCCTCTTGCGGTTTCGGACTGGAGCTCAATGAAATGCTCTACATTGGCCCGCACAGACTCAGGATCTGCGTCGTCATCCTCATCCGACTCCTCTGCGCTAGACAAGTCTGCGTACTGCATGCCATGCTCAGGCTTGGTATCATCCGTCTCGTGTGCTGCCGCATACTGCTTCCCTCTAAGACGCTTTGACGGGGCGTAAGTGCGGTTTCCATGAGTGGCCTTGACCGTTTGACGCTTCTTGCGCAGAGAGTCCAAGAATTCACGGGGTCCTTGATCCATCAGAATTTGGACCTGTTCTCTGAGGGATTTCTGTGCCTCAGCAAACCAAGCATCGAAGTTCCGGCCTGCGCTTTCGGGAACTCGTGGCATGCCCGTGAATCTTTGCATTCTCTCGTAGTATGACTGGTGGTTGAGAACAGACCAGGGCACCAAAATAATATCGGCACGAAGAATATCGCTGATCATCTTTTTCGAAAATTCTGTTCCAGAAGGCAACACCAGGACCTCGTACTTTCTACCCACGAATTTTGTGATTTCCAACTGCCATTGCTGAAGCACGATTTGGGGCACGAGAACGAGAGTTGCTTTAGTGGGAATGAAGCCCGCCATGGGCTTTGGTATAGTGTCATGGCCCCTGCTATGCTGCACGTCAATAAGCCCCAGTGTGATCGCCGTCTTGCCGTATCCTACATCGTCCGCTAAGACACCTCCGCGGACGGTTCTCTGGACCATGACCTTGCCCTCTGCACGCCACATCATGGATGGAAGAATTGCCTCTTCAACCTCCTCCTCGACGAAGGGAGCAATATCGTCCTTTTCTTGCTCTAACATCCATGTCAATGACCGCAATTGCTCTGGTCTCAGAGCTTTCTGAAAATTTGTCGGTTGGCTGTGAGGCGGATCGTTTCTGTTGCTCAGTAAATTGAATTTAGGAAACGGGACTCTTTGTTCATCATACGCGTTTGGGACGAGGCGCCAGTAAAACGAGGGATTGCTTGACCCGGAGCTGCCCAGCCTTGCATGGGCTTTATGCAACAGCGTTTGCACGTTTAGGGTGACAAGGAAGTGGCCAACGTTATCTTCATCGACACGGCGAAAAATCAAGAACGGCGATGGCTGCGCTTTTACCTGACGCTCATACAAAGCTGCATCCCTTGGATCCTCATATGCTTTGATTGAACCTTTTATATCCCGACCCCACAGTATTCTCGGCTTTGGAGGAGTGCACACAGAGCAGATGGAGCCGGTTTCTTCGCCCAGTGAAACATACGTGGTAATTGGGTTCCAGTCCTGAAAGCCAGACAACTCCGAAGACTTCTGAAGCAACCAAGCAAAATCTCGCAGCAGAGATCTCGATTCTGTCGGATTGGTTATTTGCCATGGCCCTTTACGCCATAGAGAGTCAATCGCATCAGCTGGCGCGGTGAGGGATAGCAGGGGGATGTTTGCATCGTGGCAGCCAGCATTTGTCATGAAGACAGTTGTCCCTGGCCGCAGGTCCCAACAAGTGATAGTGGAATCTGAGGGGTGTACATGCAGCCTCATGGTCTGAACCTGGACCCATTTGCGATAATATGCGTTGACATTTCTCCGAGCATCGCTTGCTTTGGAAGAGCGCCATTTGTGTGATAATTCAGCAATCGTGTTTCGGGACTCATAGCCGGGACTACGCTGATGCCCCAAAGCGAATACAAAAGAGTCGTTCTTCGGCTCTCCCAGCTTCGTGGGGTCAAGGAATAAATACACTTCAGGGTCTGCATCGGTGGCCTCTTTCTTATGCAGGCATCCATTTGCGGTGCCACAGTCAGGCAGAAGCTGATAGGTTCCACGGATGTCGACTTCAAGGTGCCCACAATCGTAGCTGGAGCCTTGAACCTCCAGACGATTCCAACGGCTGGCATTAACAAATTCCCTCTTTTGCAGACCACAACGTGCCTCATAAGTCGGGACCTGACTGCCAGTGCCTGAGATAGTCAATGTAAACTTTGAACTCAGTGGGGCGCACACCTCCCAGATTCCTTTGGATGTGGCTGGATCTTGGATCATGCGCGCGATGGGCTTCGATAGGATCTCACGGTGAAGGGATAGGGCAGGCTCCGAATCGAGCGGCTTCGCAAAAAGCAACCACTCGAATGTGGAGCCACCGATGACGAGTTTCAAAATGGAGCACTTTCCTTCATAGACAGCAGTCCAAACTTTACTGCGTCGTACATCCAAAAAACGAAGCTCATCTCCAACAGTTCTGGTAACGGCATCCAAGTATTTTTCCCAAACATGATCGGGGTTTCCAGGTAGGCTTCTATCGAAAGAACGATAGCTTTCACGATTCAACCCAGACATGATCAATCTAGCGGGCAGTATGTTTTTGAACCTTCTGATGAAATCAGAGGGCTGACTGCGCATCAAACCGGACCACCGTTCGTATGCATGAGATGGATTACCGGCGCAGTCAGAGCAGGCAGTATGCGCGCACAAGGTGCACTTCAAGATATCTTGCTTTACTCCAGACTGTCTTTCACATATGCAGTACCTTGCGCTGCTTGCGGCTTGCCTTTGAAGATCTAAAATGTTCACTGGGCCGAGTTGGGTGAGCTGCGAGACCCGCGGTATCATAAGGAGATTCTCACGGAGGCCGATTCTCTTGTGCTTGGGAATACAGTTACTGGGAGTAGATGACTGCTCTCCGGGCGGCAGCACTTTATGTCCCACGATAAGGGCGGAGAGCACTGCGGCACCGACGACAGTTGAGCTCATGGCATTCCCAGCGAGATCCTGCAGATCCCGCGGTGATTCTCTGGTGAGCAGAAGTCTGTCCAGTGGCAGACCTTGCAGCGCCAGAGCCTCAAGCCCGCACAGGGGCCCGCCTCTTGTTGTGATATATGGGATACCTGCAGGTGTGATGCAGCCGACAATGCCAAACGCGCGACTATCGACCTCTCGTTCAACGCCTTGGGAGAGCTCAATGCATCTCCTGCGACATATATTAGTCATTTTGCTTATTTTCTCAAGAGGAGTGACCACCTTACTCTTTGAAGTTCATATCATATCCCTCAACCAGCTTCCGCAAAAAGTTGACATCAATGGTATCCCAGATTCGTTCGGGCAAGTATCTGAACCACGTCTGCCACGCAAAATCCAGCATCTGGCATGCGCCGCTGTCTTGAGACTTGCTTATCGGCCGTTCAAAACCGAGTTCCCGGGCTGAACGGTAGTTCTGATGGCGAGCTTGGTACTTTGTCCAGTCGATGGTGGCTCTTACTGTCGTGGACGTGACCCGAATTGACATGTCTTTCTCGATTTGTTCGAGTCTCGGATCGTCTGCATCCAATAGGAACATACCTGCTGGAGAGCTCGCAGGACGTTTGAAGTCGTCGAAAATCTTTGGCCAATCCATCACACTCTGTTCAGAAAGACCGTACTTGCCCAAGAGGTTGCGGTCGATACAGAGCATGTATCCCCGTTCTCGGGTCTGTGGCAGATAATATGCCTTGGTATCGACGCTGTTGTGGACAGCGACATAATTTATCTCGTTCCAATGTTCTGCAATCTTTTCCCATGGCGCAGTTTTGACATTCTCCAGGACGACAATCCGCGGACGGTAGGCTACGGCATAGCGAATGATACCCCAGAAGGTGCCTCCAGACTCACCCTGCTCATCGAGGGTCTTTCTCTTATTGTTCAAACCAGAGAAGTCGACGCATGAAAATCCCGCGATCACCAGATCGGGGTTCTTGGGAATTTTCTCGAGAGAACCATATGCCGTTTGTCTAAAGGGTGATTAGCACGATCAGTCAAGCTTGACGAACGAAGCATCTACTCACGCGAACCGGTCCTTCAGTTGTTTTACATCTCGGAAGAGAAAACGGGGATGGAAATTACGCTCAATGTATGCCTGTTTGAAGGGCACAATCTCAGCGCTAAACAGATGACGAAACTCGAAGTTCTTTCCAAAGCTTTCCCTGAGGACTATGTCGAACATCAGTTTACAATATCGAGAATCTGGAAAGATTATTGCTTACCCTTCTGCACCATTTCCAAAGCAAGCAGAGGACTCTCAGTTCCCGAGCACATGGTGACAACACGCAAAGGCTTCGAGCCCAAGTGAGACAAGACGTCGTCGAAGTTGAGCTCCAGTGCTCTCTTAGTCATGTGCTCGTAGATGTCTTCCAGCTTATACAAAGGAGGAAGGTGAGAGGCAAGTCTAGTCTTTGCTGACATTGGTCCTGAATATGGCTGCGATCTCACTACCTCGGGGATGTCAGGATCAAGTCCCTCTGGAGGCGCGGGAGCCGGGCCCGCCTGTCTGGGATGAGGCATGCCTGCTTCAAAGCAATTGACGTGTTTCTGAAAGGTATTTTTTCCGTAAATGAACTTTGAGTACAAGTATGATTGGGGATAGTAGACAAGTTTGATAGGGCACGTGTATGTCACGTGGGTTCATATGGGTGTTGGGGATAGACGGTGAGGCGGTGAGAGAAATGAGGGAAAAGGGGAAAAGAAGAGGGGCTTGGTGCAGTTTGTTTACGTGCGTGAGATCAGAGGGTGAAAGGGTGGTGAATGATACAGTGAATGATGCGCTGGGGTGAACGTCTGTCGCTGTGTCAACTGGACGACCCGCCAGCTTCTACGGGTCCTGTTGTAACGACAACTCTATGCCCTTGGCATCATGCAAACCGTCTTCTCTGTCAATGGATGACATATGTGATGGAGAATGTATTATTGTACTACAAATTTCGGAAAGACACTACTAAACGCAGTCCTCCAGTAACAACTAAAAAGAAGTAGATTAACGCCTCATCTCCCATCCGCAATATCATAGTGCATCCTACTAAGTACCATAAAAACCAGAAACTAGTCCAAGCCACTCGAAGAGCACTTGCCGCTGGAACCATCTTTCAAGGTATCAACCGCCTCAGTGTCAGACTCACCCGCGACCCCCGCCTGAAGCGAAGCCATCAGCGGATCCATCAGCCGACCCTCCCGGATCGCTTCGTAGATAATCGATATCCAAGACCCGACTGTCTTCTTAGGACGACCGCCGAGAGTATCACTCTGCGCAGTCGGATGCTCGATGAACCCCTGGTGGAACGGCACGCCGAGTTGTCGACGGACCGTCTGGTATAGGATTTTCGAACTCGTTCCGAGCATTTCCTCTGTGTGTTGGTAGCTGAAGAACGCGTGCGCCGTGTCCTGGTAGATCTCGTTGAGGAGGGCACTGGCGCGGGATTTCCAGGTCTCCAGGTCGGAGAAGGTCGGGGCTTGGCTAGTACTTGTACCTGTGCTGGAAGCAAATGTCCGACACAGGATGGGGATGGCGCTTGTGACGACTTCTTCGACGCGGTCGGTAATGTTGAGACGGGTTGTTGTTGGCCAGGATTTCTGGATATGTGTTGATAAGGCTTCGTTGAGGGTTGCGAGGTCGGGTTCAAAGAGGTGTTCGGAGAATAGGTGGGAGGTGAGCGTGTGGAGCTGTGGCGTTGAGCGCTGCAGGAAGGTGAGGTGGAGGACGCGCAGGTCTAGTGCCTGGCAGCCGATGTAGACGCTGCAGGCGCACATGAGGGAGACGATTTCGACCGCTTGCATTGTGTATCGGCTCGACACGAAGGCCATGGAGTTGACGGACTGGTTGTGCATCTCGGCTGTCTGGACGTGGGAGCTGACGGGGTTGGCCAGGTAGGCTAGTTCCGCCATGTAAGAGGCCATGCTAATGTCGACGCCTTTCATGGTGAAGGAGAGGCTGGGGTCGTCAGCGACGAGGTTGGTGGGCAGTCCGTTGTTGAGGCTTGGGTCGATGAGCTCGGTGGCCTGGGCGAAGAGCAGCCGGCCGAACATCTGGAGACAAGTCCGGGTCTTTTCCATGGCGGACGTGATGGAGACAGCTTGGAAGTTGCCGCCGTAGAAGATGTCGTCGGACTGCGCGTCCACTAGGGGGTTGTCGCAGGAGGAATTGAGCTCGACGGTGACTTGCCGGTGGGCGAGAAGGAGATCTTCAAGCTGCGGACCTATCCACTGTGGCACGGTGCGAAGTGCGTAGCGGTCCTGTATCAGGCCTGGACGGTTGCGGTCTTTCAGATTCCGCTCCAGGTTCTGTGCGAGCTGCGAGCCCTGCAGGAAAGACATGACGTTTCTCGCGCATTCAATTTGCCCGTCGTGCGGGCGGATGGCGGAGATGAACGGATGGAAGCTTTCTGCGTTGCCCATGAGGGCTTCCACGGTCAAAGCTGATAGTGCCTGGACTAGGACAGCGAGTTGATGCGCTTCATACATGGCCAGACTGGCCAGTGCAGCAGAGGCAGAAGTACCATTGACGAGGCCGAGGCCCTCCTTTGGTCCTAGTGTCTGCGCCTCGAGACCCGTGGACAGCAAAGCATCGCGCGAGTTCATGATGCGGGTTTTATCTGAATCCTGAACTTGCACATATACATCCGGGCTACCTTCGATGGCTCCCGCGATGTAGGAAAGCGGCATCAGGTCACCTGAAGCCGAGATGGAGCCTCTCAAAGGTACAACAGGCGTGATGTGATTCTCGATCAGCCGCAGCAATGACTCGATCGCAGGCAATGAGACGGCAGAATGGCCTCGAGCGTTTGAATTGCATCGAACCAGCATTGTGCCTCGCACCCACGAGGCAGGCATAGCGTGCGATTCAAGCGACCGCTGCTGACACTGTAAGCCCTTGTCTGATCTAACTAGAACGCCTGCCTGAAGGAGTTGGAGCAGTCCAGACTGCAGTGCAACGACTCGATCAGTTCGAGAGTCAGCGCTTCCACCAAATCCTGTATTGACACCTGTGGATTTTTATTAACATCTAAATCGGTCAATGCCGGTCAACAAAGCATAAATACCGTATACGCAGTAACCCTTGTCCAGATGGTCCATCAAAACTCGAACACTCGCTTCGATGCTGCCTCGGACAACAGGGTCCATGGTCATCCTAGGTATGCACCCATGGCTGCGGTATCAAGACTGTCAGTTTCGCGTTCGCAGCTATTAGAAATGTGACAGACTATACGTACTGTGACACGGCTACCACAGCCGCTATATCAAGGCTTGTGCCATTTACCTCGACATCCTGGCGTTCCAGCAGTTGCTGCAGCCTCTGCCAGGTCTGACAGGCCGTCTCAAGATGGGCATTCAGATAAGAAGTTTTCATTTTCGATTCCTTCAAGCTTAATGAAGCATCGGGATTTGCAGTTGATATCCAATATGCACCTTCTAGGAGTAATTATTTTCGAAAAAGCAAATCAAGTCTCCTATTTATCCCTCGAGCTGACCCGGAATTCGGAACGAGTAGAGCCCTCTCCTCACCCGCAACCTGGAAGCAAATGTCTCAGCTATCCGCCTTCCAGGAAGAACCAAGATCGCCGTATTGAATAATGGGGCAGAAGATCGACTTGCAAAAGTACCATTGCCACGACTGAGGGCGTTCAGGGGGAGGGTGGTTGGTGGCATTGGTGTGTTTGCTTCTTCTTCTGGCCCATCCCGCATTCTCAGCTGTGGATGGCTTGGGAGGTCGCACAACATGGTTGGTCGAGCGCTTGGGGTTATTGATTCAGAATCAAGGTTGGTTTGGATCTATCAATGATCAACGAGAGTCTCGGGATCATGCAAGCCTCAAAAGCTCGTGGTGACCAACCTTGATTCGTGCACTGCAGGTAATTATCCCCTGTAATCTCTTGCATGTTACATCCTCAGTGGCTCAAATGAATCGTGCTCCGGCCGTGCAGCATGCGTCGATCCGATCATGGGATCAAGTAAGATAGATAGGCGTGACGGGAACCAGATCCGTGAGAGATTCGGACAGGGATCGCAGTGGAGAAACCTGTACATAATAATACTTGCTGGGGGTGGAGCGTGCAGACGCTATTGACATTAATTTTGAGGGCCATAAGCGCCTGGCGAATCGGAACGACATGAATGAAGTTGGAAATGTGATATCGTTCCTAGCCTGAGGTCCGTGAGAATAGTGCAGAAGTCTGTTACCAACAACACTCGCATCGTCACCTGATTTTGTTTCTGTGGCCAAAGAATCTAGGCAGCATCCATTATATCCAAGTTACGTGCGATGCTGATTCCTCCAGTGACATCAGGAACATAGACAAACATTCAGTATGTGAGATTGGTATCTGCTACAAGTAACCTCTGCTAGGTATACATTCGCTCTGAAGATATGCAAGTGAACCACAGTAGACCATAATGAACCATGTGCGCCATCCCTTTCCCAGTTGACAAGATGGTAAAAAAAAAGTGAAAGAAAAATGGCAATAAATGACCGACAGTATCCGCAATAAGAAAGTACACCTGTGGGCGGCGCTACCTCATGGCTCCTTGCATCAACTGCTGACGCAAAAGCATGATTTGATTCCGCTCCATTGGTGGCAAAGCATCAATAGCTGACTGTGGCATACTGAGCACCTGTTGTAGAAGTTCTTCTTGCGATGGAACCTGTTGCTGGGGTGCCGCCTGTGCTGCGGGTTGAGGGGCAAAAGGAGTATTGACCATTGGTGGCGTGGATATCTGACCAGGTACGGCTGAGAAGGGCTGAAAAGCCTGTGCCGCAGGGGGAGCCGAAGGAGCGGCCGCAGCAGTTGGTTGAGTCGCTTGCTCTACCACTGCTCCCAAAGTGCTGTAGTCGACGAGATTCATGAGTAACAGGGCCTGGAATATGGCATACGCCAGCTGCGGGGCCTGTCGCAGGAGCTCCGTCGCGCGGGCCGGATCGGTCATTGCCAAAGACTTCATTTGTGAAAGAACGTCAAGGAGCTGGTTCGGGGGTAAGGACGAAAGTGTTTGAGAGATAGCGTTTGGACAATCCAAGTGAGGCGGCACCTCGACACCGGGGGGAAGAGGGGGGAGCGGCGCAGATGGCTGCTGGCCGGGTTGAACATCCTGACTGGGCATCTGAGATGTCTGAGAGTAGTCAGGGGGCACCGAATCCTTCTCGTTGTTGTGAGGCCAGTCCACGCGGATCTTCCTGCCCATGATCTCGAAGTCGTTCAAGTTTCGGACCGCGGAGGCGGCGGCGTCTGCATCGGCGAAGTCTGCGAAGCCATAACCCTTTGGTTTCCCCGTCTCCGGGTTCATCATAAGACGGAATTTGGTAACTGTGCCGGCGGAGCTGAGGATGTCCTTAACCTGTTCCTCCGTAAGGTCTGAAATGAATTCGTTAGCGAGACTGGACAGCAGAGGCGAACGGAAGCGCACATACTATAAGGGATATTTCCCAGGAATACACTCTTCCCGGTCCTCTCTGGAGCCATTTTGTTGCGTTTATCGATTTCGAATGAGCTCTATTTCTGAAGGCAAGCTCTGAGCTGAGCGCGTGACGTGAGTTAATGGCAGGATCTGGAGGGCCAGGCGAGTAATGGTAGAACGCAAACGTAAATTAATTTACAGATATATCGCAGGATGTTCTAGAATAGTGAAATTTCATCAGATCAAAGCTCGAGATCTGCGTTGATGAATGAAGTATTGCAACAATGAAGAAAAGCCGCGAGCAGGACCAAACGCTTTGTCTTGTTTGAGCTGTCTGTCTCCAGGCGGTGGCCGAACTTTTGATCGAACCTCAAAGTGCCGGGTTCATCCACACCTCACTTTCTCCGACGTCAGCTTCGCATCTTTCAACCGCAATCATGGCCCGGAATCCTAAAGAACAGTGGGAGCGGCTTCAGGTAATTCTGCAGAACCGTGCAGGTAAAGGAGGGTTTGGTTTTGGAGGTGGATTTCCTGGAGGAGGTCGCGGCGGCTTCGGAGTATCTGGAGCTCTCATCGTGCTCGGTCTCGGTGGATGGGCTTTGTCGAACTCGCTCTTCAACGGTGAGGTTGCATTTCTTATCACGGATAATATGAAGTACAGAAGTGCTGACTTGTCATTCGCTCAACAGTTGATGGTGGTCACCGTGCCATCAAGTACTCGAGAATAGGCGGAGTCAAGAAAGAAATCTACAACGAAGGTACCGATGCCATTGCCTGATGCCATTCATAAGGCGAAATCATCTCACAAACCCCTTTGCCTACTTTAGGAACACATTTCCGAATTCCATGGATTGAAACACCGGTCATCTACGACGTGCGCGCGAAGCCACGGAACATCGCTTCCCTCACGGGTACCAAGGACTTGCAGATGGTGAACATCACCTGCCGTGTTCTATCAAGGCCTCGAGTAGATGCCCTTCCTCAGATCTACCGTACCCTCGGCACCGACTTTGATGAGCGCGTCCTTCCGTCCATCGTTAATGAGGTTCTCAAGAGCGTGGTTGCGCAATTCAACGCGAGCCAGCTGATTACACAGCGTGAGAATGTCGCGAGACTCGTTCGGGACAACCTTGCTCGCCGTGCGGCCCGATTTAACATTGCTCTAGACGATGTGTCTCTTACTGTACGAACCCTTTTGACTCGTACATCCCCGATTATTGCTTATATAACTAATCTGTTTCATTTCGGCTTTCTAGCACCTGACCTTCTCCCCCGAATTCACCGCCGCTGTCGAAGCCAAGCAAGTCGCTCAGCAGGAGGCCCAGCGCGCTGCCTTCCTCGTCGACAAGGCCCGCCAGGAGAAACAGGCCTTCATTGTCCGTGCCCAGGGTGAGGCCCGCTCTGCTGAGCTTATCGGTGACGCAATCAAGAAGAGCAAGAGCTACATCGAGCTCCGTAAGATCGAGAACGCGAGACAGATCGCCCAGATTCTGCACGAGAGCGGCGGAAAGAACAAGCTGTATCTTGACACCCAGGGTCTGGGTCTCAATGTCAACGCATCACGCGGAGACGAATCGAAGTAAATGCAAATGCTTGGGGACTCTCGGATCAGAATTACTGGCGCTATTGCAATCGCTCGGGTCGCGATCTAGGATGTGGAACATGTTACTGTATAAATAGTTGATCTTCAGGATTTCAGTGCAACCTGGCGAATTGTTTCTCTTCTCTACTGGTGCATCTTCTACGGCGATGGCCGTGGAGCCCTTCTCAGAATCCCTTGTAGAACCTATCCGCTGTTGACAGTAACCAATAGCCCACTAATCTTAGCAGCAGGTGCTGTTACCATCAACTGGAAATCGAGATCTTCACGTTAAAATATGTCTTTGTCGTCGATAACGCCTGTCCGCTCTTCTATCAAAGAGTGGATGGATAAGCAGTGCGGGGATGCGATAAAAGCGGTGGGCGGGACTCATTTTTTTCAATGTCGGAGGTCTGCACATATCTCTTTCTCAGCAAGAAGTAGAAATTACACTTGTTCAGGGTTCAGCCAATTGCATCCCCAGAAAACACACAGGTACGTATTCTGATCCAGGATTCTCCAGAGCTCAGACAAATTCTCCATCTGCCTCGTCGATTTCCATACCAGCGCATCTACAATCAGACAGCGAGAAAGCTACTGACTTCCAGATACAGAATGGCCGACCCCCTCGCAGACCTCGACTCCAATGTCGATCTCACCGTCCAAGAAATCCTTCTCGCCGCCTCGCAACACGACATCCCCAAGCTCCGCCGCCTCATCCGCTCCAACGACAAAGACGGCAACCCTGCTAACGTGAAGGACCCCGAGACGGGATTCTCGCCTCTCCACGCAGCGATCGCAGCTTGCGAGCCCGACGAGGCGCAAACAGAGACCAATGGCGTCAATGGAGAGACGAGCAGCGCTAGCACGGAGCAGAAGAGTCTCGTGCAGTCCGCCGCGGAGACGGTGAGGTTCCTGCTGCAGGAGGGCGCGATCTGGAATGACCTCGACCTGAACGACGAGACGCCGGGGTGTATCGCGCGGCGGTTGGGGCTGACCGAGCTGTATGAGATGATTGTGGATGCGGGTGTGCGGGCGGAGCTGCTTCTCAACCGGTTGGATGGGTACGAGGCGCTCTCTGATGACGAGGATGAAGAAACGGGACAAGGCGAGGACGCAGCCCACGAACCAGCTGCGGAAGAGGATCAGGATGAGGCCCCGGAGTTAGTCGAGACGACCACGGCCAACGCCAGCGCCGCCGAGGCAAGCACAGCAGGACCAGGACCAGGCCCAGACGTCACGAGCTCGCGCTACCTTGATTCGAACCTAACCTTCACCAACGACCGACTGCTCGACCAGGACCAGAACGGCGTGATGATGGCCTGGGAGACGGAGATCATGTCCCGATCCGCCAAGAAGCTGCTCCCCACTACAGGGCTGCGCGTCATGAACATTGGCCACGGCATGGGCATTGTCGACGGCTTCATCCAGGAGCAGTCGCCGGCCGCGCACCACATCGTCGAAGCGCACCCGGACGTCGTGGCGGAGATGAAGCGGAAAGGCTGGCACGAGAAGCCCGGCGTTGTGATCCATGAGGGTCGCTGGCAGGATATCCTGCCTGCGCTGGTGGCGCAGGGCGAGACCTTTGATGCGATCTACTACGACACCTTTGCTGAGTCGTATGCTGATTTCCGGGAGTTCTTCAGCGAGCAGGTTATTGGGTTGTTGGAGCAGGATGGCAAATGGGGGTTTTTCAATGGCATGGGGGCTGATCGGCAGATTAGCTACGATGTCTATCAGAAAGTGGTAGAGATGGATCTGTTTGAAGCCGGGTTTGATGTAGAGTGGGAAGAGATCAAGGTGCCCAAGCTCGGGGGAGAGTGGACTGGTGTCCGCAGACCGTACTGGGTGGTTGACAATTATCGCCTGCCCTTGTGTAAGTTTATGGATTAAGTGATATACCCTTGGATAATCAATAGATGGATATGATATACTAGTTGGACATCTCAATGACTCCTACTGCACTGGTTTTCTTCCTTAGCGGCAAGAGTCTATGCTTTCATATGCCAACCTCTGGTGGAGATTTTATATATTGCAAGCTACGTATCGGAGCCACAATGGTCGCCAGCTTGTATATTACACAAAAGTAAACTATATTCAAGCGACCGGTCTGGCAAGGAATGATCTTGAAGCGACTATGTACACTCTAACATCGTCTAGTTACATGTGATTGACCAAGTCTGGCCATGTCATCTTAGAATGCAAGGAAAACTCCGTGGTGATCAATGCGCACCGCTGATTCAAATGGGAAGAGGACATTCATAAAAGCGAAGAACGAGACGGGTTGAAGGAGAATGATCGCCAAAGAAGACTCCGATGTAAGCTTCTTGCGGACAGGAAATAATAGAAGAGAAAGGTATCTATAACTGAATGAGGTCGACTTCTGAGAAATCCGGCGGACTGCGGCTGAAGATGGTACGGCACTTGCCGTCCAGTGCCTGATACTCGTTACTGATCCAGATGTGCTTGCTGAACCGTTGAGTTCGGTAAATCTCATCATCGCTTACTCCAAGATCGTCTCGCGGAATCCATATCACAGGACGTTTTGCCCGTAGAGCGTCATGTTGAAACGCTCGCTGAGTCAGTTGATCACGCTCATCTGGTGTAAGATCCTCCAATTCATCATGAATACCGGCAAACAATGCGTGGCCGACGTTACCCGTAGGAGAGCCTTGGGCTTCGGCATCATGCGCGATCTTCTCACGGACTCGCTGCAATGTTGGCACTGAACCGCTCGAAGGAGTCCCAAAATATTTGGAACGTGTTTTTGAGGACCGATCTGCCCACGAATGATGGCGGCTGTTCTGGAGAGTCCCCGTCTGAGTCGATGCTCGCCGCCCAGAACACGCTTCGATGTTCTTCAGTTCAATCTCGTGGGCCCTCCTGTCTGCTTCGTGCTCTTGATGTTCCCGCTCTGCCAACTGGTGCTCGATCGTGTCTGTCTGATCTTCCTCAGGAAAGCCAAGTCGGGCGCGCTGAGCGCGGCTGAACTCCTCATCACGACGAACAGCATCATCCTCCAAGGTAATCGGCAAGTAACGGATTAGGGGGCTGAAAGCTTCGTTCAGAAGGATCTGGTACCCAATTGTGAGAATCAGGACCACGATCATGCATATTGCTTGCCCTTCGCAGGCAACGTTGCCGTCCACGTCACGGACCAAAAAGAACAGCCCGATCAAGCTGAGTTCCATGACATATAACCCCGTGAAGAGCTGGTTGATAGCGCGAGGGAATAGTAGTCCGCCAGTATCAAAGCGGAATTTGGTGACGTACAGCGTGTTATATCTGTACACGAACCAGAACAGGCCAAAGGTGATGATGTTGAAGACCAAGATCAAAGGGGAGATCACACAATAGATCAAACCTGTATTTCGCGCATTAGCTACATCAGAAGTAGTCCCTGTGGGGTTAAACATACCGATCGATGCGAGAGTAGTATAGACCGGGAAGAATGTTCCCCATTGCATCTGATTCAAGTTCGTCGTGCGTCCCCATTTCTTTCTTGCTGTGTTATCCAGTAAGGGTGCTAGAATAAACCAGCTGAACAAGCCAACGATCTGTACTAGAGCTCCCGCACTCACTGACAGCGCCTGTAGAATCATATACGAGAAGAAATAGTTGCTCGAGGAGGGAATGTTTTGCGCCAGTAATTCCGGCCAACTGGTGACGTTTGTGACGTTATCGATGATGGTCGAGAAACTGGACGAGATAGCAACGACCAGGAACAACTGGACGAACAAAAAAGCGAAGAAGTAGTTCTGAACGGTAAGCTCAATGGCCATGCCTGTGTGTAACCCCTGAGCTCGACAGAGGAAACGGAGAATCAGGGGCAGGAGCGCCATCAAGATGGCTAAGAAAAGTGGGGGCAAGATACCCTGGATGGCAGAGATGAGCCAGTCTGGCAGTTTGGAGATCCACGATAACCAAGTGAAGGCATTTTCCAGGTAAGACAATTGAGACAGCAAACCAGTAAACGCGACGGGGAACGCCCAGCCAACCACCATGGCGCAGACGATCGTGAGAATTCCGAATGTCCTCAGATAGCGCTCCCACCATTTGATTGACATGTTGTCCCAAATCACATCGTCCGGCGAGATCTCCACGATGCGAGGGGCCATTTGTTTTGGCAGGTGATGACTGACAGCCTGACAAGCCATATGAGCAGCCACCTGGTGGTTGAACTGTATGAACGCTGAATTCATGAGGGGAAATTTCTCGGGGTGTTGCTGGTCAATTTCAATCTCCAGATTTAAGCGAGCGACTTCTTTCCGGCAATAGTCTATTGTGTCGACCTTTTTGCCAATGAGCCAGAGGGAAGGCATCCAACTGATACCAAAGATCGGCAACCTCATGGTGTCACGATCCTTTTCCCGGATGTACTTTTTCCATAGGGGCTCTCCATAGTCTTCACTGTCAAAGTCTTCATTGTATGCCACCGGATATTCCTCACCTTCGACTTCGTCGCCTTCTCTCCGGCCTTTGAGCTCCTTGCCTTTTTGCTTTTCATCATTGTGCGATCTTTCTTCGTTTGAAGCTTCTCCTTCGACCGGATCCTCTGGAGCCGTGAGTGGAAACTCATCCGGTTCTGTCCTGTTGCTCGCTTTCGAATAGTTGCTAGAAACTCGACTTTTCCAGAAGGGCCGTCTTGGCTTGGAGTTCGATCTGCTACGAGGAGCATTGGATGGTGCGCCATTCTCATTCATAGACGCTGCATTTCCATTCTCAATTGATGGGGTGATGCTATCGTTGCTTGGTCGCCAAGGATCGGGCGGCTCTGCGTTATTTGTGTCGGCATTCGGTGCTCTATGTTGGAGAGGTGCGGTAGTCCCAGCGTCTGGTATATAGCCCCCTGACCGAGTCAGAGTGCCGTCGACGTCGCCCTCCACCCGTTTTAGGGTTCCCAGAACGGATCTGCCCAACTTGCCGACACCTTGACCGACCATCCCTACCGCTTCCACAGCTGGGTCGAAGGGCTTGCGTCTTTTAGGCTCTCCAGGTTCGGCACGATGCTTTCCATGAACATCGCGATGCAAAATCTGATTCAATGTGTGAGCTTGGTGCGGATCACCAGAGCTGATACCGCCGCCTGCAGCTAGTTGCAGCGCCTGCTCGTCGGTGGCCTGCTTCTGCTTCCCCTCTACCTCCTTGGCACTCAATCCGGTCTTCTTCGCTGCGGCCTTCGCCTGCTTCAATTGAGCTTTCTTGCATCTAATGATCAAGTCCGTCTCTGCAGACTCTAGCTTCAATGCTAGCGCATCACGTTGCTTCACCTTCTCGTTCAGATCGTCAAAATTGCGATTGATCCATATATTTCGGATTCCACCCGGGAAAACATCATACAGTGACTCCAAAGCCTCCACAGACAGCCAGCTGTCTGGGATGGCTGTTACCAGCACTGTTGTTGCAGAGGCTCGAAGTCGATGCTGTGGGGAAGTCAGGTAGGCCTGCCGAAGGCGAATATACCCTTTCAGCTCATCGAAGAATATTGCGCACACATAGACAATAACGATGACGGCCATAATCAGATGCGCCCAGTAGCGCTGGACGTGCTCTGGAGCCACATTACCCCAGGCCAACTGGTCAAGGCCAGTGACATTCCATGTGTCACCTGTCCCAGTTGCATTTTTGAAGTTTCGGTCTTTTCCATCGACTTTGTTCAGGGGCAATAGGACGGGCAACACAATGCAACCTAGCGGAAGGAAGATCTTGAGAAGCATTCGCAAGTATCGCAGAAAGAAGTAGGCATCCAGGCCACATTTCTGGATGAATTCGGAACTAGAGGTGCGAAAGACAGGGCCAATCCAGCTAATTAAACCCGGCGGGGACGGTTTTGTGCGCTCTCTGTCCGGGACCAAATACGTTCTAGGTTGACTATGGAGAAGCCCAATGTTAGTGGTAGTACCGATACGGACATTGTCAGGGATACTCACTAGATACGAGTGAGTTTGCCTTTGAGAAGCAAAAACAGCAAGAATTCAACAGCAAAGACTATCACTGCAGTTGCAAGCGAAGCCAAAAAGGTCTGAATGTTGACACCTTCACTCCTTTGACCGTTCCCACCCGCATGCTCCAGGGCCTGCCCAAGATCGGTCGCCATCTCTGCGAGCAATGGCGCTCATGCACTGTAGTCGATTTTTCGGCGACGCTCAGAAAAAATGATCTGCAGTGTTCACAATGATGTCGTCGAGAAAAGATCAATTGAGATTGAGGGAGCATTCGTTAGAAGAGCGCACGTCGAAGTCATAAGATTAGAGAGAATAATGCACCGCTCATGGATGCAAGGAGAAAGAGTCCATCACTGCAAACTCATTGTCAACGATCATTCAGCAGACCGGGCAGATGTGAAACATCCCGCAAATAAAGAGACCAGATCCTTATATAAAGAATAGAGTACATACAGGGAGGCAATAACGAGTGAACATGCAACAAACAAGGTCTTGACAAGCTGCTATGCGCCAAGGGCACAGATAAAATAATGACAACAGTGGCACCAAGAGCTTCCTGATTCGACCGATTTCACCGTCTAAATTAACGCTAGCCCAGGGAGCTGACAATGCGATCATTTGTGGAACTTCGCTGGGGATGGTCGATCACTACTCCCTAGGTAAGTTAGTTCATGGGACTAAAATGACATCAAGCGCCTCCTAAAACCAAAGATGAATGCAACGGCGCTTCCTGAACAATAGGTCCACTAATGAGGGGTACTACTGTTTCGTACTCTACAGACATTTCTGAAGGATTGGTCAGAAAGCGCCCGATTATTGATCCTGCTTAGATACTCGTATCTATTTTCGCTAATGATCTAGGTAGAGATCTCTTACAGAGTGTTGTTCATCTCCCCACTGAGTGTAGATACTTGAGGCATTCTTGAGGGTCGATTGATTGTTCCTTCCTTTGTTGCACTTCTTGCACTTCCTAACTTGATCGGGATATGCAGCTTCCAAGTAAGGCAAGGATTCATTGTTCCCCTTTCTCGCGATCGTATTTGATTGGCTGCCCTTATTATGTGGAGTGACGTCGTTCCCATGGGTCTGAGTGCCCGATTCATAGCACAGCCACAATGCACAAGCCGCTGAAGTGTTTTAATCACGTGATGTGGCTTGACCTTCGCGTTGTCCCAATTAGGAAACCTCTTTACGCGTGTTCGCGTAGCAACGCGTCGGACGGATAATCCAACCATGAAAAGAAATTCCCTTGAGAGAGAATCTGCAACAGCAATTGACCCTCCCATCAATACAGACCAGCACCTCGACCCGCCAACGATACCATTTTTCCTATACCGTCGGTCCCTTGAACATTAACTGCTACAGAGGAAATCCCTGATATCAGGACCGACACAACATGTCTTCTCCAGCTTCTTCTCGCCGTAGGGGCCGTCCGGCCAAGGATACGGCAACCTCTTCTCCTGCGCGGTCAACCCGTTCTCGTCAGCTCCAGACCAGCAGTCCGACTCCAAGGGCGGCAGATGAACAGTCACAGGCGACGCCTCGTGCTTCAAGGCGATTGAGAGGTGAAGCGGCAGTTCCCTCGTCATCGCCCATGTTCTTCCAGTCCTCCCCTTCAAAGGCAGACAGCAGTGCGGAAACACCAGATGTTCGAATGGACGAGCCCAGTTCACCAATGAGAGCATCTTCTACTGTGGATGAAGGAGACAGGACACCTAGAGGAAATGCTCCTACCATGAGAGGTATTGTTGGCATTATCTTGGCAACGATCTACATATACTGACTGCTCAGCAGACTCCTCCCCCATCCGGTACATGTCCAGCTCCAGTCCAACTCGAGCTCAGAATCGCCAGTCACGGCGTTCCGACATTCCCAGCAGCAGCAGTGGATTATTCGTCTCATCCAGACCCGGCATCGATAGCAACCGTGCCTTGTCCCGCCGTAGCGACCTTCATTCTGGTGGTTTTCTTTCTAGCCCGAACCGCCGCCGCAGAGTTTTCGTCGATGCTAATGGTATGCCTGCGGCCGATGGCGATCCACGTTCCGATGCCACCTTCTCGAATATCCACCCAGACACCTCTGAGGCCGAGGCCTTGGGCGGTAGCTCAACCCGTGTGATTTGGGGTACCAACATCTCCATCCAGGATTCCATGTCCGCATTCAAGAACTTTCTCTACAACTTCCAAACAAAATACCGTCTGTGGGCAGAGGGTGCAACCGAGGATGAGACACGTATAATGGGTGAGTCCGCGGAGGAACGGGAATACATCAGCATGTTGAGCACCATGCGGCAACTTGGAGTGACCAGCTTGAACTTGGATGCGAAGAACCTGAAGGCATACCCATCGACACTCAAGCTATGGCATCAGTTGCATGCTTATCCTCAAGAGATCATTCCATTGATGGATCAGACAGTGAAGGATGTGATGGTGGAGCTTGCGATCAAGGAGATGGAGCGCCTGCGGGCTCAGAATCAACGCAACCAGAATCATAACAGAGGCCTGAGCTCTGGTCCTGCTGTCCCCAGCTCTGACGCGCTGAGTGAAACCGGTAGAATGCCACAGAACGAGATCCCCGACCTTGTCGGTGAAGTGGAAACCAAGGCATTCAAAGTTCTGCCTTTTGGTCTCGACTCGACCGTGAACATGAGAGACCTCGATCCTGCAGGTATGGAAAAGGATTTATATATATATATATATATTTTTTTTTTTTTTTTTTTTTTTTTTTTTTTGCTTCTCGTCTAACTTTTCTTTAGACATGGATAAACTAGTAAGCATCAAGGGCTTGGTCATTCGAACGACACCCATCATTCCTGATATGAAAGAAGGTACGATAGTTCTTCTTGGTATCCTTCTGATCAGATTATCGTAACTGACTCATCTTTCCAGCTTTCTTCCGTTGTCAAGTCTGCAACCATGGTGTTCAGGTCGACATTGATCGTGGAAAGATCGCGGAACCCACCGAGTGCCCACGTCCAGTGTGTAAGGAACGGAACTCGATGCAACTCATCCATAACCGCTGTGTATTTGCCGACAAGCAGGTCATCAAGTTGCAGGAAACACCTGACAGCATTCCTGATGGCCAGACTCCTCACTCGGTTTCGCTTTGTGTGTATGATGAGCTGGTGGATGTCTGCAAGGCTGGTGATCGGGTCGAAGTGACCGGTATTTTCCGGTGCAACCCTGTGCGGATCAATCCTCGCCAGCGTACACAGAAGTCTCTGTTCAAGACGTACATAGATGTTCTTCATGTTCAGAAGATCGATCGCAAGAAGTTGGGTATCGACGTCTCGACCGTCGAGCAGGAGCTCTCGGAACAGGCGGCTGGTGATGCAGAACAGACACGCAGGCTCACTGCGGAGGAGGAAGAGAAGATTAAGCGAACTGCTACCAGACCTGATCTGTATGAGCTTCTCTCTCGGTCCTTGGCCCCCAGCATCTATGAGATGGACGACGTGAAGAAGGGAATCCTGCTCCAGTTGTTCGGAGGCACCAACAAGACCTTCCAGAAGGGTGGTAACCCACGATACCGTGGAGATATCAATGTCCTTCTCTGTGGTGACCCATCCACATCCAAGTCCCAGCTTCTTCGTTATGTCCACAAGATTGCCCCTCGCGGTGTGTATACCAGCGGCAAGGGCTCTTCGGCTGTCGGTCTTACGGCGTACGTCACCCGCGATCCTGAAACCCGCCAGATGGTCCTCGAGTCGGGTGCCTTGGTTCTTTCAGACGGCGGTATCTGTTGCATCGACGAGTTCGACAAGATGAACGAATCCACTCGGTCCGTCCTGCACGAAGTCATGGAACAACAGACAGTGTCTATCGCCAAGGCAGGCATTATCACTACTTTGAACGCTAGGACCAGCATCCTGGCTTCCGCCAATCCGATCGGTAGCAGGTACAATCCCAACTTGCCCGTTCCTCAAAATATTGACCTTCCGCCTACCTTGCTGTCCCGATTCGACTTGGTATACCTCGTGCTGGACCGAGTGGATGAGCAGGAAGATCGTCGGCTCGCTAAGCATCTTGTCAATATGTACCTAGAAGACAGACCTGAGAATGCTGCCGAGGAAGAGATCTTGGTAAGTGCTTTTCCGGCCACCTGACAGGCGTTCGAGCCATCGACTGACCCATTTGATTTACTGCAGCCGATTGAATTCCTTACAGCCTATATCACCTACGCCAAGACCAAAGTCCATCCAGTGCTCACTCCGGCCGCCGGTAAAGCCTTGTCGGATGCTTACGTTAACATGCGTAAGCTTGGAGATGACATCCGGTCTTCTGACCGCCGTATCACCGCTACCACTCGTCAACTGGAGTCTATGATCCGACTGTCGGAAGCGCATGCGCGTATGCGGCTGTCGCCGGAGGTCACTGCGGATGATGTGGAGGAAGCGGTGCGCCTGATCCGCTCCGCCATCAAGCAGGCGGCCACTGACTCTCGGACCGGTCTGATCGACATGAGCTTGTTGACGGAGGGCACTAGTGCCAGCGAGAGACGCAGCCGGGAAGCACTTAAGCGCGCCTTGCTGTCTGTGGTGGATGATCTGTGCAGCGGCGGCGGTGCAGCTCGCTGGGCCGAGGCCTTCAAGGTCTTAAGTGAGAACAGCAGCACTGAGGTGGATGGAGCTCAGTTTGCGGATGCGGTTCGAGCGCTGGAGACTGAGGGAGTTGTGAGTGTTGTCGGCGAGGGTGCGCGGAGGAGTATCCGGCGCATTGGCGGCGCCCTTCTGTAGACCAGCTCTCTCAAAGGATGGGATGATGAGACATGATGGAATGGTCTTCTACAAATAATTTTTACTGGTATCTACTTGATTTGACTGCATGTTTTCGGGTTGTCTGGCGATGGATGGTGTTGGGTGTTTTGGGCTGTTACTGTGGCATAATATGGTTTACTTTGCACATGAATACCTATTCTCCAACTTTAGGTCTGATTAACCTAATCAGCGCCTTTATAGATTCAGTGTACATGGATGGTGCAGTAATCGGTCTGCTGTAGACTGTCTACCTCTCTATCGTATATTTGATGCTCGCGATTGAAGGCCTGTGGATGAATAGAGAAGTACCCTGTATTGGGCCATACGCTCCGTAATGACACTAGCCCAGATGCGGTAATATGTCCTCCAGGGTGGTCCCTCACTAGCAGCGCACATGTTGCAACAGAAGAAAGTGAGAGGCCAGACTGCGACAGTGAGACTTCCTCGGGACCCATAAATCAGGCTATACTAGCGTGCAACAATTGGTTGTCAGTCCGCTTACTGCCCGAGCAAATAATCGTAATTAATCCCAAGGTTCTTGAAGAAATCCACTAAGAGACGCAGTATGTGATATTTCACTGCAGGCAAAAATAATCATAAGCTGGCAGAGCTGCAGAGCATGCATTAGGTAGACCAACTTCAATAGATTTTAATATCAGAGACTCGTAGTTATAATACACCACGATGGAGGTTGGGACTTGAGGAAACAGGCTTGGCATATTATGGAGCTGGAAGAAGCCCGTGGGGTGGGCTGGAACTAGGACTTAGCTAGTGCTGGTTACTGGTCAGGTCTCTTGGAACAACTGAGTCTGGACGTCAAGCTAGATACCACCGCCGCAGTTCTCTCGCAATTTACCCGCTATCGTTCACCACTTGGGTATTATAGTAGCCCATCGATCAATCTCTATCAACTGAAGCTCAATTTCTTTTCTTTTCGTCCCTCTTCCTGCTACGATTTTTTTTCTGCGTCCGGGAATGCGGACCATCTCCCGCTCTTGTCTGAACCGCCATCCCACCACTATCTCAACTCAATTCAACCTCATTGTCTCGACCTAGCTCAGTAGCACAACGCCATCCGTGCTACTCGCCCATCATGAAGTAAGTGACTTTCTCGTCGATCAATGCTCTCGGGCCGTCATTGACTGACCGTCCCCGCCTTCCTCAAGGTTCGGAGAACATCTCCGATCGTCCATGATCAAGGAGTACTACTGGTACTACATCGCCTACGAAGACCTCAAGAAAGCCCTCAAGACCGGCTACGTCAGCGAACCTACCCCCGAAAACCCCAAACCCGATCGCAAGCCATGGACAGAAGACCACGAGAAGCGCTTCGTGTCGCTGCTGGAGAGCGAGCTGGACAAGGTCTTTAATTTCCAGAAGCTCAAGAGCGAGGACATCGTGCGGCGCATCCAGGCCAGCGAGAAGGATGTGGCGGATGTTGTCTCGCGGCTGGATAATGCGAATAATGCGAGGAGGCAGAGTCTGCGGGCATCGCAGCCGCCGCCCTCGGATGAGGATTTCCTGCTGCTGGAGCAGGTGCTGAGTGACATCATTGCCGATGTGCATGATCTCGCCAAGTTTACGCAACTGAATTATACAGGGTTCCAGAAGATTATCAAGAAGCATGATGTACGCTCTGCATCTGCAGCTTTTCTGAATCTTTGGTGCAACTTTCAAGAGGCTAATGTTTGTGTTAGAAACAAACGGGGTGGCATCTCAAGCCGGTTTTTGCCGCCCGACTCAAAGCCAAGCCCTTCTTCAAGGACAACTACGATGCATTCGTGGTGAAGCTCTCCAAGCTCTACGATCTGGTCCGCACAAAAGGTAACCCCGTCAAGGGAGATTCCGCGGCTGGAGGCTCGCAGCAGAACTTTGTCCGCCAGACCACTAAATATTGGGTTCATCCCGACAATATCACCGAATTGAAGCTGATCATTCTCAAGGTATGCAAAGCTTCATCTTTATGCGTATCTCGTCAAACTAACTATGACAGCACCTTCCTGTCCTTGTCTTCAATCCCAACAAGGAGTTTGAAGAAAAAGATGCCGCCATTTCATCCATCTATTTTGACAACACCGACACATGGGAGCTATACGAGGGTCGTCTGAAAAAGACTGAAGGAGCAGAGGCCATTCGGCTTCGTTGGTATGGCGGAATGGAAAGCGATCAGATCTTCGTCGAGCGAAAGACTCATCGTGAAGACTGGACGGGTGAGAAGTCGGTCAAGGCGCGTTTCTCGCTCAAGGAAAAACATGTCAACGCCTATCTGTCAGGTCGCATGACGGTCGAGAGCATTTTTGAGAAGATGCGCAAAGAAGGAAAGAAGAGCGAACAGGAAATCGCCGACTTGGAACAGTTGGCGCGCGAAATCCAGTACCGGGTCATCACACGTCGGCTGGAACCTGTTACTCGGACCTTCTACCATCGCACAGCTTTCCAGCTTCCGGGTGATGCCCGAGTACGAATCTCTCTGGATACAGAGCTGACCATGACACGAGAGGATAACTTGGATGGCCGGCAGCGCTCAGGCAACAACTGGCGCCGAATGGACATAGGTGTGGACTGGCCTTTCTCGCAATTGCCGCCCGAGGATGTTGAGCGGTTCCCTTATGCGGTGCTGGAAGTCAAGCTGCAAACGCAAGCTGGTCAGGAGCCGCCCAAGTGGATCCGAGAGTTGACCGCCAGTCACCTGGTCGAAGCGGTCCCGAAATTCAGCAAGTTCATCCACGGAACTGCCACGTTGTTCCCCGATCGCATCAACCTTCTTCCCTTCTGGATGCCACAGATGGACGTAGACATCAGGAAGCCCGCGACGCGTCGATTCGGTATCACCCGGCCGCTGGCCAGCACGTCTCTTTCCGCAAATGAAACGCCAGAAGACGACGAGTCGGACGAGGACGAGTCGGACGAGGCCCAGGCGCGTGCGAGGGCTGCTGCCCGCGGTGCACAGCACTCAGTGGTCGACCAGAGTGACCTGTTCGAAGAGGACGACGGGAATGCTCTGGACATCGAAGAGCGCATCGCCGCCCAGCCGCTCCCCGGCGACGAAGATTATCCATTGTATGATTCGGACGAGGAGTCCAATTACTCGGACGAACTAGAAGAAGCGCGAAGGATCGGGGGCGGCTACTACTACCAGAAGCTGGTCGAGTACTACATTCATCGTATGGGCCACGCACTGATCAATGGGCTCAAGGCCATTGCGCCTGGGCCGCGGCCCACAAACATGCCCGAACCCGAACAGAACGGCATCGCCGTCATGGGCAACAAACGGACGATCAAGCGATTCGTCGCTCCAAAGGGTAAACGTAAGTATCCTTGGATCCTTCCTGTCACGCCAAGTCTCACTCACGCATACAGGCATCCACGTCCCCGTCCGCGTCGAACCCAAGGTCTACTTCGCCGCCGAGCGAACCTTCCTCTCCTGGCTCGAATTCTCCATCCTCCTCGGCACCATCGCTGCGACTCTGCTCAACTTCGGCAACGACTACATCACCTTCGCCTCCTCGTGGGCGTTTACCATCCTCGCCGCAGTGGCCCTCGTCTACAGTCTCATGCTGTATATCTGGCGTGTCGACAAGATCCGCAAGCGCCGCGACGTCAAACGAGTCTACTATGAGAAATGGGGCCCTACAGTCGTCGGAATCGGTCTGGTGGTTGTTATGCTGGTGAACTTTGGTCTGAGAGTCCGTCAGACCGGCTTTGCCTCTCGCGACGCAGACCAGGGCTTTGGTCATGGTCGGGGATCAGCCGGCGGAGAATTGTAGACTGGCTTCTTCGCTCTAGTGTACGATTGTTATGCTTGTACATTGAGTAGTAACTGTCCGTCCTTTGTTTGTTGTAGTATATCCGTGATTACGAACTGGACTCGACGAATGGAAATGGAATGGATAAAAGTGTGCTTGGTAGGTGCTACCTGAAGTAAGCTATACAGTATCTACCAGGTTAAGGTACATTCCTCTAGTTATAATTCACAACCGGGACAACGGTGTCCTCCAGGCTGACCGCGTCGGGGTTACTCTTCTCTACGCCGGAGTACTTGTTAATCCAGCCGAGGGCCTGCTGGTGCCACACGAGGCTGTTCTCGGGGTTGACAACCCTGCACATCATTAGCCAACTCCACATGACATGCCTATAGGCAGGCAAAACTCACCAATGATTCTCATCCGGGAAGTTCAAGAACCGACTCGGCACGCCGCGCTCCTGCAGCACGTTGAAGAGCGAGAGACCCTCCGCGACGGGGAGCCGGTAGTCCTTGTCGCTGTGGATGACAAGCATGGGGGTCGCGAACTGGAGGATCCGCTCGGGCGCGGATGGGTCCCAGCGGCGGTAGTTCTCGCGGGCGTCCCAGAAGGTTCCGTTGAACTTCAGACAGTTAGAATTTGCTTTGGAATAAAGGGACGGTGTGGGAGGGGGCTACCTCGTGCTCCATGAACCACAGCTCTTCAGTTGACACCTTCGCGTCCGCGACAAAGGTGCCGTCGTGGCTGACCAGGGCCTTGAATTTCCGGCCCAGAGGGCTACCTTGGATCCAGTTGATCATGAAACCGCCGTAGCTGGCGCCTGCGGCGACGCCGTGGTCGGTGTCGACGTAGTCGAGGTTCTCGTGGATGTATTCCCAGCATTTGACGAGGTCGTCGTAGGGGGCTCCGCCTGTTCCTCGTTAGATTTGCTTGTCACCAGGTAGAAAGGGGGGCAGTGGGTGCTTACCCCAGTTGTTCTGGATGGCGTCCGTGAGAGCTTGGCCGAATCCAGTACTGCCTGTTGGGTTGGGTGCAACCACAACATAGCCCTGGTCGGCCCATGCCTTGGGGTTCCATCTCGTGCTCCAGCCATCGGCCCAATTGCCTTGGGGTCCACCGTGGATGAAGAAGATCAGGGGGTACTTCTTTGACTTGTCGAAGTTCTCAGGGTAGATGACCCAGGCGTGAATCTGTGTTTTTGTAAGTAATGAGGTTTACAGGCTAAAAGGGAGAACGCACGTCGGTGAAGTTGCCCTGGTAGTAGAACTCGCTAATGTCAGAAGGACCAAGTCCCTTGAGCTCGGGATCGATCTCGTTGGCGGAGGCAATAGTCTTGATCACACCCTTCTCCGGTTTAGCAGTGTAGACGTTCCAGTTTGTCCAGAGGGCGCTGCCAGTTACCAGCAGACTGGAGTCGGGCAGGAAGTAGTACGCGGACACCGAGCCACCATCGGTAAAGTTCTTTGGCTTGTAGTCATCCTTTGCGTTGGCGGGGAGAGAGAAGAGTCTCGTGCGGCCCAGGTCTTCACTCCCGACGATCAGCGTCTTGCCGTCGGGTGTCCACTTGACGCTGTCGGGGGAGCGATCCCAGTCTCCTGCGACACTGGGAATGGTCTTCTTCGAGCCGAGAGAGTAGACGTACAGGACGCGACGATCGGATTCGTACGACTCGTCTCTCATCTGGAAGTAGGCGAGTTTGTCGCTCTTGGGGGAGAACACGGGGCTGCTTGAATCACCCTTGATACCCTTAGGGGTGCCGGGGCTGTCGGGGCCATTGATGGGACGGGCTGTTTCCGAGGCATCGTGGGGGACGAGGTAGATGTAGGATGTGGTGAAATTGGCCTTGGGAAGCTCAGGAGCCTTGCTCTTGAAAGCGACCCACTTGCCATCGGGGGAGAGGTCATAGTCGGACGCACCGCCGAACGGTGGGTAGGGGCTCTCGGCATTCTTGACGGGAGAAACAAGGTTCTTGAGTTCACCGTCCAAGCTGTAGCCATTCTTTCCATGGCCCTTCTTCAGAGTGCCGGAGAAGACTGCGTTGAAGGTGGTGCTGAGCCAGTAATCCCAGTGGCGCACGTAGATGCTATCGTAGATGCGCGCGGAGCTCAGAGGAGCGGCAGCAAGCTCTTCATTGTACGCAGTTCCATTGGGATACGATTGGCCATATGCTACTAAACGAATGTCGCCAGACTTGGTCTTGGCGGTCTTCAAACCTGAGAAGGAGGCCGGCAGAGAGGCTGCCTTGTATCTATGCGAGGTCGGTTAGATAGTCTTTGGAATGATGTGACAGGAAGGCGTATATACCCGTTGCCAAAGCTCGAGGCTTGAGTCACCCACAGCTCAACACCACCCGGGATGTCTGCATTGGTGCCATTGACATAGAGAATCGAATCGTCGGACAACCAGACAATCTCGGACACACTGCTGTCATTGGTGAGGACCTTGGACTGACCAGTCTTCAGGTCCAACAGACTCCACCACGAGGTCCGTTTGTGTGTCTCAAATGAGTACTGCGACGTCGAAAAGACCGCAACTTTCTATGATCCTGTCAGCCAATATCTTTATACGACCAGCGATTGTGGACTCGGGCTTACACCAGATGGGTCAGGAATAGCTTCAGACCTCCGTGGAGCAGTGATTAACTGCCTGTAGATCAATTGTTCATTAGAATCACTGCCCGAAGCTGTAGCCTTGAAGTGTAAACAATCTCACTCACTCAGGCGTAAGAGCCAATGCGGTCGATGCCGCAGCGGCAATAGAGAGCCAGCGGAAAGCTCCCATGATGGACTCGGATCTCAATCAAACAAAGAATCCTTTTCTTGAGAGATGGACCAGAATCCGAGCTGGGTGCTGACAATGAGCGATTTATGTATTCCCTTGCTTGCCCCGGCCACCTCCGCACTTTGCCCTGCATCGGACAATCATAATAATAATAAGCTGTAATCAAAATCAGTCATCAACAAATTAACACTAATTTCCCCCAGCATTGGCCATGCGAGCATCCATGTCCCTTTGTCCATGATCCCTGAGGACCTGCCTGATAAGGGTAGAGGCTATTATCACCACTAAACTGCTCTCAGCAATGATAAACGCATTACATCCATGGACGCTCGTATGGAGCCCATTCGCCACGCCATGAATGGGCCTAGGACAGCTTAGCCTGCTCAGTGAGGGCGGAGAGCGCAGGAAGTCAGGGCCGTCTTGGACGCTGTCTCGGTCCCCACAGTCTTGGGTTACAATGCCAAGCATCGTCGAAGCATTTGGACGCGAGATGGCGCCATTTGTTGACAAAGGTCCTGATATTGTGCATCAACCTGCAGGTTGTCAGCAACTAGTAGGCTGGGCTTCTGTTAGCTTTGCCGATGATAGCCATTCCATGATGACATTAGAGCAATATCGTCACTCTAATCGTCAATGAATAACCGGCTGAGTTCCCGTCTTATTGACGGGGAGACCAACCCGAGCTAGCACGAGTGTGGGTTTGGCTCTTTGTCTCTGCGACTGAGACAGCGATTGGACCAGGAATCTAATGATCCAAAAGGATGCCTCGGTTCTTGATGGTCTTGGTTTGCCCAAGGTGGATATCGAGATAAATTGGTCTCTGATGATGGTTGGTTGATAAAGTCGATGGGGATAGAATCATAACAGAGAAGGTAGAAAGTCCGACGGGAGCCCACTCGCCAAGACATTTTGATGATGACCAGCCACGCTCGGCCTCATTTTTGCCGGTACCTATCTCTCTACCACTGATAACATTGGCCTGTGGTCTGCTGGTCATTGGCTACTTTCGCATAGAGTAAGACAGTGAGAAGATAGCTGTACGGGTTGCTGTAGGGAGGAGTTCAGCGGATTACAGAATAATTGCGCATAATGCAATAGAGCCACTAATGGCTACTTCATTGACTGTCCTACAAGAGATACAAACTCCGTTCAATACTCAAAGTCATCATCCACACCTCCTTTGCCGGTGTTTTCTTTCAGGACGGCCTCTTGCTTGCGATACATCTCTGCCACGGCTCTCGTGGTCGTCGCCTGCTCAGGCTTCTTGTCGTCGCGTGATTTGATGAACCGTGGGAAGCGAAGAGAAACGCCCTTTCCACCACCCGTGGTTCCCACGAATTCATCGGCGGCAGCCTTATATCGAGGACTCAGGGTCAGATCCGCTGTCTTCACCTCCCAGACCAACCGTGGTTCAAACCACACGTCGGGTTGATCCTTGGGAACATTGGAATGCGAGTAGAATGGTTTGGGCCGGTCTATCGTTAAAGGCGAGAGTTCTTTATAGAGCTCTTCCAGAAGCGCTTCTGAGAACCCTGTGCCAATGTTGCAGATCGTCTCGTAAGTCTGTGTGCTTGAATTGTATGCAGCCAGCAGGAAAGCTCCGTAGACAGAGGTCCGCTTGCCCCGGCCATGGTAAGCACCAAGCACAACGAGGTCAAGGGAGTCTCCAACGCCTGCAAGGTAGTCTTTCTTGACCTGATAGATGTCAGCCGGGTCACAAGCAGGATAGAAGTAGGCATAACGAAGAATACCTTTAGCCAATTCCGACTTCGTTTACTGGGCTCGTAACCACTCTCTTCCGTATCCAACATCTTCACCATCAGCCCTTCACATGACGCTTTGACACTCTCGTCCAGCAGATTCTGGATCTCTTCCAGATCATTCGTGTCGCCATGCTGAGCGAATTGAAATTCGCCCTCGACGACCTCGAATGAGCTGTGCAGAAGCTCGCGACGTTCGCGTAACGTCTTCTTGACAGTAGGCTAACCGCAAGTCAGTCTTGAAGATTGATACAGATAAACTACGGGGAGCTCACTTCGCCATTCAAAAACAAAAGGTCAAATGCAAAAATGCAAACTTTGACCTTGACATCCTCTGCTTTGACATCCTTCCGCTTACGAGTCATAAGCTGTTGGAATGGTAGAACCTTCTTGTTCACTGTGTCCCAAGCCACCGTCTCACAGTCCAAGACAAAGCTCTTCACTCCGTCCTTGACCCAAGTCTCGAGTTTGGCCAGCACATCAGGATACTTCTTTGACAGGTCTTCCGAGTTTCGTGAAAAGATCGCACTGAGACCCTTGGAATCCTTTTGCAGGGTAGCTTTTGCCCCGGGGTAGTGGTGAACGACATCGGGCGCGACGTAATGGATCTGAGCTCGTTCGCCATCATACTTGTACTCGCAGGTGAAATCCTTTCCTTCAAATCGGTTCAGCACCTCGGTGATAGACTTTGTAGGTTTGGCAAGCATGGGCTTGATCGGAATTCCCGGTTGGAGCTTGCAAACCTTGGGTAAGTTGAACAGGCCATGCTCGAGCATTGCAGGGATGATGACTTCGTAAGCGGGTAGCTCACTGTATACCGTCTTAAGGACAGCTTCACCCTGCGCCATCTTCTCGGGAGAAGGTGTCTTTTCGCCTCTGACAGCAGCCTCATGGGCCACCACCGCTTGAGCAAGAGCCACGAGGACTGTCTTTTCTGCCAAGCCAAGTCTCAACTTGCCCTCCAAAAATCGGACGATGAACTTGGCTTCGCTGGCGCCTCCTTTATCCTTTGTAATGTCGACACCCTTGCCCCCTTTGCCTGCCGTTGCCGCATCGGCCGCAGACAGAAGCTTCTTGATCGCGGAGATCTTCTTATCTTGAGACCCCTGGCCCTGAATTTTGGCAATAGCGATCAGACCTTCATGCACCCCTCTGACGGTCAAGGGCTTGGGTTTGAACATGGTGGGCTGGTTTGATCGACTCTTGGCAGCTACCAGGCCCAAATCGCCAATCTCATGTTGATCTGCTTTGATCACAGCCAAACTACGCCCTGTACTTTCGCCGATTGCCTTCATGATGAACGATTCGCCGATACCCAACTCTATTCCGGCATAGTCAGCGGCTAATTTGTTGATCATCAGTTGAACCGTTGGAAGAAGATCTTGTGGCGTCAAACGGAGGACTTGGCGGAGGAAAAGAGAGCAATGGGCCAAAATGATCAGTCGCTTCGTTGTCATCTCGATAAGAGAAAATGTCGTGCAGAGAGCTGCGTAGGGAACGGGTTCACCAGGTTTCCAGTCAGGATACGGTTCCGTGCCGGTCGCTTTTAACGTGGCCTGCACCTTTTCCATCGTCTTCTTCATCATTTCGGGCTTCTCGTCTTCTTCTTCCTCTTCGCTAGCGGTCGCGACCTCTTCTTCTTCCGAATGCTCCGCTTCTTTCTCTGGTGTTTCCTCGCCGGATGCCTTCTTCAAGATGGCAGGTGGTGAGCTTTCCTTGGCCTCGGCCTTGCCAATTTTAGAGCTCTTTGGTGACGGCGACTTTCTTCGTATGGCGGGAGCCGCTTCGGCCCCTCGTGAGCTCTTCCGGCGTCTTTTCTGTACTGGTTGAACATCCGAGTCACTTTCCTCGTCGCTGCTCTTTTCCCGTTTAAGAGACTTGGAGCCTGGAGAACCGTTCGTATGAGCCACCTCTGTCTCCGACAAATCCTCCATTTTTACATCTTCGCTATTTGTCGGCTCCGACTTCGCTTCAGCGATGCCGGAAGATTCCTCAGCTTTCGCTTGTTCGTCGACAACATCGCTCTTCTTATCTTTCTTGTTCGAAAATGACAAAGTCGTTTGCTTTTTTGGTGCGGTCTTCGGCCCCTCTGCATTGGAGCCGAAGAATCGCCTGTGGTGCAACCATATTCGTCAGCACAATCAAGTTGCGTAAGAATTCGCCATGCAGAGTAATCGGTCCATCTAAACAACGCACCCGAGGGTCAATTGAGAGTCTCGAACATACCCCAACGTAGCTTGTTTCCTACCCTTAGAATCTGCCATTGTAGGTAGCGCAGTAATGGCAAAAGAGCGATGAGTTATGGAAATGACCGGACGAGTGGCCCCAGACAAGAACAGGGGTCTGCTGTAACCAGTGAATGTCCGCAATGAAGTGCGATGTGAAACTCTAGCTTTTGGGGTAAAGGCGACAGGTCCGCGGCAATAATGCGATACAGGCGCAATGGATGCGGAGATGCGGAGACTGGTCATAGGTGTCGCAGCGACACTTTCAAAGTCCTGCACAATTTGACATCAAGTAATTTCAAAAGCAAAATAACATACAACCATGGAGCTCAAAGTCCATTAAATAGGCCCCATTATGCCTTGCGGACTTGATTGTACAATTAAGGCAGCAACCTCTGCCGGCAGCAGGCAGCCTTTCGCAGGAACGCGACGTGTAGTGACGCGAGACTAGTAGAGATCACGTGCTCTATAGTAATGCAACACCACGAAGCTTACATCGCAATAAGAGAGTTTCAATGGTCAAACGATGACTACAAATGATGACACTATCGCATCAATAAATATTACTCCAGAATTCAGACGTTCTGCTATGCGTCTTTTGATCGAACTCGGTCATGTTCATCGTGCTGCGAGGCAAACATTGCAACTATATCATACACACCGCCTGTGAAGTAGCGGCAGAAAATGCGGGCAGAAGGCGGAGAAGCAAGGAAACAGAGGTACAAGAAGCATACACTCATTCTCATAGCCCAGCAACTCACTCGAAATTCTCTATATTTATCTGCTGCGTGAGGAGCAAACGGCTTCATATTCTCTGTCTCTTCTATATATACTGCGACAAATTGGATGGCTTAGACGCTATTCAAACTTTGTCAATCGGCTTGGAGCTGTAGCTGGGCCTGATGGAGACCCAGCGGCAGGAGTCTTTTAAGAAGGTGACCAGCTTTTAGGATGATACATGATAGAATGCTAATCCCTTTTCATAGCTGCGTGCTCCCTGTGTTGAGCTGAGCTCAGTCGGTCTTGCCTTCCGTGGACGTCAGAAAACCCCCAACGATGTTTTCCAAGCCCTCAGTCCGGTCTACAACGTCCTCACTCAACTTGCCGATCAAGATGCTCTGGACGAGAAGCTAGCGGAATATGCCTTTTTCCCTCTCTCGCATATCTTCAACGAGACTCAGAGACTTCCCGCGCGGACATTGGAACTGGCTGTTAATTGTCTACGGATCCTGATTGCGAAAGGATGGCGCCGGCACCTGTCCCCTCAGTTGGGCAAGCAGCTCATAATACTGCTGACCTTGATCGTGGGCGGTGCACCGAATAAAGCCAGTGGAGGTCAGTCTCTACATTCGCAGCCCGTGGAGCTCGGTATCGCTTGTTTCAATTGCTTCGCGGCTATATTCAGTGTTTTGGAAGGGCCAAAGGCAAAGCAAACAATCTATCATGAGATTGGTACAGCCACTATTGTCGACCAGGCTGTGTACATACTCCTCGAAGGTGTTTCGGATGGACCGTCGGACGAATTCTGTATGGCTGCTGCAGAGGCACTTCGAGCTCTGTTCGATCGTATCACCGATCGGGTAGTTTTAGCCAGTATCATGCCGCGGACGGTTTCGGCTCTGACAAAGGTCCTGAAGCCGACCACTCAGATACGCCGCTCTTTCAGGGTAGTCTCGATATGTCTACAGATTCTTACTAAATTACTCCGAAACGTTTTGAACGACCAAGTCACGAGTTCGGTCACCGAAGAGTCGAATAAAACCCAGCAAGCGGACAACCAGCAAGCAGAAGACAGGGTAGTCCTGGATGGATCTTGGTTGAAAGCAACGACTACGCAAATTAGGCTGGCTCTCGCGAACATAATTCAGATAAGACGTCATGAACGGCAGGAGGTGCAGGCTGCGCTTTTGGACCTCTGCTCGATGGTCATAGAGGACTGTTCGGCTACCCTCCACGATTCGATACCTCTCATGGTAGAGACGATTGTCATCCTATCCATATCAGAAGAATCACCCAATCACGCCTACACTACTCTGAATCACCTTGCTACCACGTATTCTGTTGTATTGGATACTCTCAAGGACTCGCTTCACACCTGGGTCGCTGCTTTTCCGAGGACTATGCAAGGCAATGATGAGACAGCCAAGCAATGGGGAATCAAGCAGATATCAACAGCCTTCCAGGTACTTTCCCAGGTTCAGTCGGGATCTGATATTCTCACGAGTGCTCTCGCATCAGGCTTGTGCGATAGTGTTGCTGCTACTGTCAACCAAGCCTCCAGGAATCCTTCGCCGGTGAATCAAGAGATGGTTGAGAACTTAAGTCTGGACGTTCTACATCGAGACAATCGGTCATTGACGTTTCCCTCTGTACTTCTGGGCCACCGCAGTCAGCAGCAGACTCTCAAGGATCTTCAATCGATGGTCGTTCGTCTCAATACCTCCGAGTCTGGAAGTGAGATTACAAGGTCCATCATCGGTCAAATACACCGCGCCTCTGGAGATGCAGTGGTGGCTCCGTTCTGGTTAGCCCTGAACTTTTTGAAAACTGGTTCGCAGTTCACGGGCATTCTCGACGATTTCATATCCTTAGATCATATAGAAATATCGGTCCAGAGTCTAAGCAGTAAGGCCATGATCGAGGAGCTATATTACTACTCGTTGCCTCTTCTAGATCAACCACTGGCGGAGACCTCCAGGGATTGGCGAATTTCTGCTCTCGCACTGGAAGCGGTTGCTCTTCAAGCACAGCAACTCGGAGAGGCATTTCGCCCGGAGCTGATGGATGCGCTATATCCAGTTCTCCAGCTGCTCGCATCAACTAACTCTAACCTTCAGAGGCATGCTATGGTATGCCTTGACATACTCACCAACTCTTGCAAGTACGAGGATACCAGCACCATGATCATTGAAAACGTCGATTATCTGGTGAACTCAGTGGCATTGAAACTGAATACCTTTGATGTCTCACCTTACCCGCCGCAAGTCCTCTTCATGATGGTAAAACTGTGTGGTTCTCGATTGATTCCCTATTTGGATGACTTGGTCGACTCAATGTTTGGCATTCTGGATATGTACCATGGGTACCCCAGACTTGTGGAAACGATGTTCAAGACCCTGGCTGCCATCGTGGAGGAAGGCACAAAAGCCCCGTCACTTCTCGCAATTACCAATGGCGAGGTCAAGGCTGTCGACCATCGCAAGCGGCAGTACCAGAGACTGCTGGTGTCCACCCTGGCAGAGGATTTGGCTGCCCGTAGAACAAAGCGAGCCAAGTATATGGATGAAGACGTGGAAGACGATGAAGAAAGAGTGTCACATCCGAACCGGCCCTGGAAACCAGATACTGAGAAGGTCGAGAGCTTGGACGCTGACAACCTCTCCGACATCTTGAACGCGGATGAATCCGAGGAGCCACTTCCTCCTCCTCGAGAGCCGGAGGATGAGGAGAAGCCGCTCAGTAAATCACACACGATTCTTCTACACATTGTCAAGTCCATACCCTCGCATCTGACTTCTCCTTCGCCCTACCTTCGTCGCTCCTTACTCTCCGTCCTAATTCAAGGCTTCCCAGCCCTGGCGCAGAACGAGAACAGCTTCCTGCCAGTCATCAATGATCTATGGCCTGCTGTTGCATCAAAGATCAGCTTTCCGTCTTCGTTATCCAGCGACTCGTCCTCGACCGCTCTCATGACGAGGGACTTGTCCACGCCGTCTACCAACGCTGTCAACAGCAGCGGCACACGCAAAATCGACGAGTCCGACTTCAAGGAGGAGACATTCGTCAGCACTGCCGCCTGCGAAGCCATAGAAGTCATGTGCAAGACAGCTGGCGACTTTATGGCATCCCGCGTCGAGGCCGAATTCCCCCGCTGGGAGCGCATCTATCGCCGCACATGGGACAAAGTGTGTCAAGACGCAGAAAGGGCACTCGAGCGACGCGCTCACCACCAATCCGACAAAACACCCTCATCCGAGACTCTCACACCATCAGAAACCCATCTCTCCCTACCTCTGTCTCACTCTCTATCGTTAGTCATACCCGGCTCCGGCTCCAGTACCACCTCTGGCGCTCGCGCCTTCACACCACACCATACCCTCTGGCGCGCCCAGCTCTCCCTATTCATCACCCTCCTCACTCACGTCCGTCTCCCACTATCCATGGGCGACCAAATATGCGAGTTCTTAGCCGACTGGATAACACTCTACGTTGGCTCAAACTACTACTCCCAATTCCATCTTCAAGCTACTGTTTCAGCCTCTGATATACCCACTGCCCAACGTGCCGAGCTGGAGCCCGTCGAGACTGCCATTCAGGCCATGGAGACCTGGAATGCGGATCTGACTTGGTTCCTCTTCCAGCAGCGAAAGGCGCAGGCAATCGCGACGTCGAGTAGAAGCAAGGCGGGTAATGTCGTGCCTATGATCAGCGAGATTTCGGAGAATCCATTGGAGTCTTGGTCTTCGTTGGCAAACCGTTTGAAATTCGTCCCGGTGGTGTTCTAATTTGTATAAATAGAGGTCAGATGCACGGAGTAGATGACTTGTCCCGCAGGAACAAATCTATGTGACGCCCCAGGGGCAGACAGTACCACTGCAATGCGTGCTGTCGGCGTGTGAGTAGTCTACGGTGTGAGATGTCTACAGCGGGATTATTCTACAAATGGAATCTACAAATGAGAGGAATATTGAGGAGAGATATCTGTTATTCATAGAGAGGTAGTGATGCAGCAATCAGATTTAACCTCAAATCAACGGAAGTGTTTGACACGATTGTTGTGCACTCTGTGAACTGAATGAGTGTGGATATAGCTAGGTTATGACCGAAATTGGCGCATTGTGTAGAAAGAAGCAAGTTCCGAAGGCATCCCGAACTTCACAAATAGACCGAGTAGCCGATTTACTCGTCATCCTCGCTTTCCTCGTCATCGCTCTCAGCATTCTCGAGCCAGTCAAGGAAGGGCTCAGCAGCCTTGCGAACCTTCTTGCTGGTCGACAGGTCGACGTACTTCTTGCTGGCCTTGGAACCCCATGCCTTGAGCACATCCTCGGAGACAAGGTCGTGCTGGTAATAACCCAAGAGGACGGCGGGAACCAGAGAGATTAGCTCAGGGTGATCCTTGCCAAGAAAACGCTCGGTACCGCCGAGGAAGGCCTTCTCGTGGCGCTCAGAAGTGATCATCTTCTTCAGGAAAGCAGCGCGGGCGGGAATCTGCTTGACAATCTTCTCGTCGAAGATGGTCTGAGCAAGGACAGCAACAGTCTTGTGCTTGTTCTCAATACCGAATTCCTTGGCCTTCTTGTAGATGTCGACATCGCTAACGGCAGTGACGCCGCCCTTTTCAGATGCGGTCTCGAGAATCCAGCTGCCAAGCAGATCGTAGGCAGACGGTCCATCAGGCTCTCCGTCTTCGTCGGCATCCTCAAGGACGAGGGAGCGCTTCAAATCGTCAGGCAGCTCCTTGGCACGAGCTTTGACGGCCTCCTCAGAAACGTCAACAGCCCATTCGTCGTCCTCAATGTCTTTCTCAGCCTCGAGGGCCTGAGCCTCGGCCTTAATACGGCGAGTGAGTTCATCGTCGCTGTTGGCTTCCAAGGCAACATCCTCGACTTCACCGTTGTCGGAGTTGCTGTCTCCAGGGCTGACATTGTCACCGTTGGTACCCTCCTCGGCCCTCTTGTTCTTGCGAGCTCTTCTGGCGGCCTTGTCCTTCTTCCCTCCCTTGGTAGAAGCACGGTCGCGGAGAATGAAGGTGCTCAGCTTCAAACGGGGATCAACATCGGTGCGCTGACCACAGGCCTTGCAGTCAAGGATGATCTTGTCGTCCTTGATGATGACATCCGTTTCAGGATTCTTACATTTCTTGCAAAGCACAAACTTGGAGATGAAGCCATCGAGGTAATCCTGAAGCTTGGCAGCATCATGGGCGCCGTTGATAATCCAGCGATCATCGGTGGGCTTGGCGTTAGCCTGAGCACCGAGTTCAAATCCGAAGTACTTAATCACATAGGACGGAGGACGGCTCAAGGACTGAGCGACCGAGTTCAGGTTGACAACCACAGTCTTGATACCGTTACCCTTGCCTTCAATCTTAGACTGGAGGCGCTCCATCTTGTAACGGTAGAAAGGATCGGTGACATCACGACGAATGTTGACGGTAGCCATTTTGACGGTTGTTGAAGATGATTATTTTTTTTCACGAAACAGTGAGAACGAGCTGCTTGAAAACGAAGCGGGAGGGATTATGGACCAGTGATATCTTGAAAAGACAAGACATGCGTAGCGAGTTCCTCGACTTTTGAAAAGTAGTGGATGGTGGAGAGTTAGAATCGTTTCGACTAAACGATTTCACACAGCAGATGGAGCAAGCCTGGGGTTCAGCCACAGGACTTTGAATGTATACTACAAGGTTTCAGCTCGGAGCGAAACTGTTGCAGCTTGAGCGGCAGGTGGTGTTCGAAATCTCTGACGCAGGACGAATACATAGACAAGTTCGCGACCGACTCTTTTTCTTTGAGTGGCTTTCTCCGGTAGTTGGGAAAGAAACCAACGGATGGTTCTTCTGAAAAGTGAGAGGCAACTAAAGTCAGACCTCGAACTCGTGGTGGCGGACGGTTGACCAAAGAAGACCGTATCAAGAAACTAACCAGTGGCTTTTCTTCGATCAAAACGAGAGCTGACAAACTCAGATACGTTTAACAGCTGAAGCGTGTAGCTTGGACGAGATAGCAGCGTTGAAAGCCGGTTGAAATAGATGATGCAGAATATGTAGATGGATGAGAAGAGTTGAGAGTTGTGTGCGAGAGTGAGTGAGAAGAGAAAGCGAAACGAGGAAAGAAGACGAGGGCCAAACAGAAGGAAAGGCTCGGACCCGAGGTGCCAAGACTCGCTGAGAAAAATTTCAAGGTTGCTGACTCAGCACTGTTGCCTTGCCTCTTCCGGATCACCGGGATACTTCTTCCGAGGGCACGTGTTCCTTCTCATCTTGATGCAGGGTCACATGATCAATGTCTCAGTCTCCCTCAGGCAGAACAACAGGACGTTCCATCACTGTAAGAGTAAATGAAAGCAATATGTGACTACGGAGGAATTATACGAGGCCTCTGCATCATTTGCAGATTTGTTAACTACCAGTTCATGATTCTGTGACGAGGCTGTTGTTCTGTGGTTGTGTCACTCATCTATATATGTATCAGCCCGAGGGTTCATTGTACAGATTGTTCCATTGAGATCAGTAGCAGCTATCATGGACGATACTCAGTGTGGATGTAGCTTTGAATACCAGAAATTTCATTTATCAAGAGCAAACTTGATGGCTGAATCGGAGTACAACCTCGACACCTGAGTTTGACCTCACCGGGTGTCCCCACACGCTTCCAACGTCATTTGATGCTGCCTCTGACTCTTCCCGAGTCCTCTGATCTGGACCACGGGAGAGCCAACACCAGCGAATTCCATATTGTGGATCACTCGCATAAAAGTTACTTTGTGTAAGTATGCTTCTACATGTACAACTCTCTGTTCTCGGACTCATTTGATCTCATATCAATCTCAACCCCTCCTGCCCCTCACTGTTCTGTCTGCCGCAAACTTCTGGCTCCCGGCCATATGCTGACAACGGCAATAGAAAATGCCTTTAGACCTATCAGTATACCTGGTCACAGACTCGACCCCAGCCATTCTTAAAGGCCGGGATCTGTGCACTGTGGTAGAAGAAGCCTTGAAAGGAGGTCAGTCAATGTCACACTTGTCTCGCACAGCAACATCTCTGCTAATGTGTTGCGTCAGGTGTGACTATTGTGCAATATAGAGACAAAACGAGCGACACAGGGGATTTGATTCGAACGGCTAAAGAGCTGCACAGAATCACCAAAGCTTATGAAGTCCCACTGTTGATCAACGATCGTGTAGATGTCGCCCTCGCTGTTGGGGCAGAAGGCGTCCATCTCGGGCAAGACGATATGTGTACGACCCATGGCCTCAGGTGACCGCTATTGATCCGTACTGATACGGTTGTTACAGACATCGAGGAGGCGAAAAAACTGCTTCCCAAAGATGCTATCATCGGAATCAGTGCGTCTTCTGTTGAAGAGGCCCAGCGAGCCATCGAGGCGGGTGCCGATTACCTGGGTATCGGAACCATGTTCGCAACGCCGACGTAAGTTGCTATTTAGACGGATGATCCATGGATGACCTTGTCATGATTTAATCTGACTTGCCAGTAAAACGAACACGAAACACATCCTCGGAACAGCGGGCACGCAGGCAATCCTCGACGCTATTTCCGACTCTGGTCGAAAGGTGGGGACCGTCGCTATCGGCGGTATCAACCTCTCGAACGTCCAGCGTGTGATGTACCAGTCCAAAGCTCCCAGAAAGGGCCTGGATGGTGTCGCTATCGTCAGTGCCATCATGGCAGCTGACGACCCGCGCGCTGCGGCAGAGGAGTTTGTCAAGCGTATCAACAGCCCACCCAGCTTTGCATGGGAACCCAAGGCACCTCGAGCGAGTGAAGCTGCAGCACTGGTCGAAGAGGTAGCTCAAATAGTTCAGAAGATGGTCAAGGCACACCCTTTGGTCCATAATATGATTAACTACGTCGTGGCCAATTTTGTTGCTAATGTTGCTCTCGCAATGTACGTCTGCATTTGAGTCATTATTGATTTATCTAATTGGCTTGCAGGGGCGCCTCCCCGATCATGTCACCATACGGTGAAGAAGCAGTCGACCTGGCCAAATTCGACGGTGCTCTTGTCATCAATATGGGAACCTTGTCGCGGGAAAGTATACCGAACTACCTCCAAGCGATCAAATCGTACAACGAGCGCGGAAATCCTGTGGTCTACGACCCCGTCGGCGCCGCTGCGACCCAGGTCCGACGTGGGGCCGTCAAGGAGCTTATGAGCGGGGGTTACTTTGATCTTATCAAGGGAAACGAAGGAGAAATTAGACAGGTGTCAGGAAGCAGTAATGCGGTCCAGCGCGGCGTGGACAGCGGACCAAGCACTCTTGACGGACAAGAGAAGGCCAGATTGGCCCGCGACCTAGCCAGAAGAGAGCGTACGCTGCACCGTCCTTCCAAGTGGGATCTAGTTGCTAACCCTGACAGGAAACGTCGTCCTTTTGACCGGCGCCGTCGACTATCTAAGCGACGGCGAGCGTGTGATCGCTGTCGAGAATGGCCATGAATTCCTTGGACAAGTCACCGGCGTACGTCCAATACTATCCTTTCCTCAATCTCTTGCTAACTCAAGGTACAGACTGGTTGTGCCGTGGGAATGGTATCCGGCTGCTTCCTGGCTGTGCACCCCTCCGACAAGCTCCTGGCCGTTCTGTCAGGTATCCTGATGTACGAGATTGCGGCGGAGAACGCCGCGTCGAAAGACTACGTCCGGGGACCGGGAAGCTTCGTCCCGGCGTTCCTGGACGAGCTCTACGCCATCCGGCAAGCAGCTCTAAAGGGTGACGACAGCTGGTTCTCCGGACGGGCAAAGATCCAAGAGATCAAACTATTCCAAGAACTTTAGTGTATATAGACGATGTATCCCGTATACCCGTTAATAAAAGCTGTGATATTTGCAATACATTCAGCCGTCTGACTCGGAGATAACTACCTAGAACTGTTTCTGTTGAAGCCTGATTTCTCGGGCGAAAAGCTTCCCCGCACTGGTCCGATTTTCCCCGCCATATTCCTCCGCAGCAAGAAACAGCGGCCTCATACTTTTTCATATGTCACGATTATTCCATCCCGTCTCCAGCTCACAAAGCAATTGAGATTCTCAACCATCCATCTAGCAAATAAACTCGAAAACACACTAAGCAATTTACAATGGCAGCCATCTCACGAGCCTGTCGGATCCGTACGCCTGACTCCTCCCAACTGACATTCTGAAATGCTAACAACAGGGTACTGTCCACAGGCAATCCAGCCTTATTGTACGCCTCCCATGTCACCAACAGATCAAAAGACAACCCTCTAACAGCACAAACAGCATCTGCGACCTCCAAGAGAAATTCCGCGCCATCTACGAGTTCCCGAAACTGTACGCCTGGCCTACACCCCTCATCCATTCGCCCAGACTAACAAACAAACAGCATAACAACAACCACCAAACTCCTCAAAGCCTCCTCAGCACTCAACATCCCCGTCTACGTGACCACGCAAAACCGCCCACGACTAGGCGACGTCGTCTCCGAACTCCAACCCTACCTCTCCACGCCGCTTGTGCGCGCCAACATCGATAAGACGCTTTTCTCGATGATCACGCCGGAGCTCGATGCGCTGTTGCCGAACGCGAAGGGCGGGGAGACGCCGCTGGATGTTATCATTGTGGGGATCGAGACGCATATCTGTATTACGCAGACGACGCTGGATTTGCTGGAGCGCGGGCATAGGGTGTATGTGATTGTTGATGGGGTGAGTAGCATGAATAAGGAGGAGAGGGGGGTGGCGCTTGCGCGGCTCCGGGATGCCGGCGCGATTGTGACGAGTAGTGAGGGGATTTTGTTTGAGATATTGGGGGATGCGGGCAGGACGGAGTTCAAGGCTGTTAGTGGGTTGGTGAGGGAGACGAAGGAGGAGACGAGGGAGGCGATGGAGGTGTTTTCGAAGATTTGATCTCTTCTTTTCCTTTCTATCGAGTCTAGATATATGTATGAATGGACATGGCCAGAAGGCGACGCTGCATGTGCCTAAAGATATATATTGATTGCTAGTGGTTGACTCATTTTGTCTACATACGGGCCTTCAATCCATGTTCCAAAAACGCCATTTCCCTTCGTCCAATTCCTGATATAGTTCATTTAGGCATTGTTACAACGCGTTTAGGCGGCTGGGATGAATTAAGCCAACCAAACGCAGAAGCCCCGCCGATAGGATTCGGAGCCAACTGTTTGCCAGCCCGGCTTTCGTCTGGGGACGCTCGGGAGGACGTCGGTTGAGGAGACGCTGCGGCGTCAGTACCGGCGCCGCTTGACGCTGTTGGCACCCGTGTAGAAGACTTGGTCGGCCGTAGAACTTTCATCGTACGGCCCCGAGATGGCTTGCTCGCGCCGGACGATGCCGGGTCGATTTTCGTCTCCCGTCTCCATGCGCTCCAGACACCTGCAGTTTCAGGCTTGGCGGTTTCGTTGGCCTGAAAGTCGATGGCAGAGGTGGACTTGCCTGGATCTTCCTGAGCTTCAGCAACAGGAGACACGTCGTGAGAACCCGATGAATGGGTCTTTCGACTTTCATCTAGCTCTTCGGTGGATGCCCTTGCGGTAGTAGACGCAGAGGTAGATCGTCGCGATCGACTCGGATCTCCGATGACCCCAACTCCGGAATCGCCGCTCACATCTGTCGGCCCCTTTTCCAAAGCCTGCCTTGTCGAGCGTTCAATGCGCGAGCAATCTGATGCGGTGCAGAGAGACTTGAACACAGAGTCATCCTCCGGCCGCACTAGGGGAATGGAAATCTTATTCCTTTCGTCATCTACCATGATGATCTTGTCCTGAGAGAACAAAATGTCCGCATTATGAGAGCGAAGAACATCGCTTCCGAGGATAATCTGAATGGAATGATCGTTGGGATCCATATCCCGAACAAGAAAGCGGATAGTCAGGGTGGGAAGCTGAGGAACCGGGCTGTTGGGACGAGACGAGGCCTGGTGAACGCTGGCCTCCGGGAGATACATCGGAAGCTTGATGAACCGTACGCCATCCTCCTGGGTTACAAGATCTTCCAAGCCGAGTTTCTGCACCATCGGATACCCAAGTGTCGAAGCATACGATCCAGAACAGGCAGCAGCATACAGAAGCGAGTCGTTTGAGAAATTTGTCGTCAACCAACATCGAATAACACACGGCACAGGGCCTAGGAGGAATAGACCCGGCGGGGGTATCAGAGGAGAGCCGCCGACGGACGAGCCCATTATGCGACTCGTCGTCTCCAGCCCTAAACTATTCGTCCGAGCCGAGTGGTGTGAATGGCCTGAAGAACTCTGTCGGCCATCAGACCGGTGGGACAGTGAGCGTTCGGTGAGTGGATGGCTTCCCATGCCGCTCCCAGTCCTCAGCGGCAGCTCGCTGGTAGATCGGCTGGCTTGCCCATAGTAACCATGAATAGCACTTTCATCGAACCGGACACTATTCGCTCTGGATGTCCCTCTTCTCGGTTCGTCTTCGCTCTCGAGACCCATTGGATTCGCCATTCCGTGGTGCTGGCCCTGATCGAACCCTTTAAAGGCGTCAGCAGGGGCGTGAAAGACTGGATCTTTGGAGTAAAACAATTAATATCTGCTATGGTACCCTAAGCATAGGAGGCGAGAAACGCACCTGTTGAAATGTTACCCCCGATAGAAGTCGGAAACGGTGACAAAGGACCCCAAACACTTCTCAGCCTCGCATCCTCATCCCTCCGCCTTTCCAGTCGTGCAATCCGCTCCGCCTGCTCAAATTGCGCAGCGTGAAGTTCCTTGAGCTCCTCAAAGACGCGCCAAATGTCGTCGCGCGAAGCAAAAGGATACTGAGCGTCCATGTCCACGCGGATGGAAACCTGAAAGAGGTCTTCGACGAGCGGCGAAAGGCGACAGACGGTTCACGCAGAGAGAAAAGACCGAATCCTGCAATCACAAGCTCGCTTGCTTAGACCAAAGCTTCGTATATCGTCTGCAATACTGCTCGGTTCTCCGATCTTGTGCACGGGTAGTGTCAACTGGCAGCTGGCTTAATCCTCGGACTCCTCCTCCCTCGTATGCTGTGAGACGGCCGTAAGGCCGTCCACGTACTTGCTAGTTTCTGATTTTCGTGTATCACTTGTCAGAACATACAGGTGGGCCGCGGGTTCTGTACGGTATAAAGACGGATCGTAATGTGGTCAAGCGGGCGGCGTGGAATCCGACAGAAACAGATGGCGGAATGGATACTGTGTAGGCAATGGCACAGTCAATGGTTAAGCAATTAGCAAAGTGACTTTCGAAGGGTCTGTGATTCTATTGTAAGACGATTAGAGCGAGTTGTCGATTTTTCACGGATGGGATCTACGGTTGAATTGGGGTTCTCGCAGGCAGAACGGGGTAGTTGGGTGTTGGAGAGAAACGCGTGTGTTTGCAGCGAGCGCCTGGATTGGAGAGAAAGGAAGTTATAGAGGACTTTGAGAATCTCGATGATGATATACAGGTTCTATCTCGAAAGATATATGCGTCTTAGAGCACGAGGTGTGTTATGGATAGACGACTGATGATGACGGAGTAACGAAGCAAAGGGACGTGGGCAGTGAGGGGATCACAAGTCCGCCGTCCATCACTTAAACCGGCAACGGTCTAGACCGCTTTTATTCTCCTACAGCGTGCACAGTCCATGCCAGTGCTTCTGACATTTGATCAAACTCATCAATATCTGTGACCAATCATTGCTATGATAACATTTATATATGATAATGAGCCTTTCTACTGATCGTGCCAGCTTTGGTGTAGGGTAACTACACGGATCGCTTCCAGCAGATCATTGCAACATCATTTGGGAGCCTCCATCCACCCAGGAAAGACCATCTCGAGCGCCTCGGGGGCTTGATCAGGCCACTTGGCTGTGATAGTCTTCATCACTTCTTCATACATGAGCCGATAGCCGTCGCCGGTAAAATGCAATCCTGTAACATATTAAGGTCAGCACGAAGCGCCTATATGAACGAAAACTGGGATCGAACCATCCGTGAAGAAACTCTGCAGCTTCTCATTGTTAGGGGCGTCTCTGGACCCGATCAGAGGTTCTCCCTCTTTCCAACCAGCCGCAGTCATGAACGCAGTCCAGAGATCTACCACTGCAACCCCTAACGAGGCGGCGACCTCGCGGGCGGCCTCCGAATACAGCTTGGTCTGCTTGACTGTCCTGCTGGGATGTGGCGTGTCCTTTGCGATGTCAAATTCTTCCAGTTGGTATTCGTTCACCGGTGGCGGGGTCAGGATCAGTATCCTTGGGTTCTGAGCAATTGTCGCCGGGTGCTGGATGATCTTCTTCAGATTTTCTTTGTAAGTCTCCACTGGGACGTGCTGGTAGTGTCCAGGGACGGCCGCATCATTTGCTCCGAAAAATATTGTCTAGAACGTTTCAGAACCATGCCTACTACTTCAGCGAGCAGGGTGCCATACCATAAACCGAACAGTAGCCGTCTCTGGTTTGGGGAAGAACTTGGGAAAGACCTTGACCGCATGCGCGGTGGTATAACCACTATGCAGGAGTCAGTACACACATCTATGCAAGCTGCAAGTTGTAAACACATACCCGAACCCGCGATTGATCACGTCCAAGCGGCGGCTGTAGGCTGTGGAGAATCAGTATCGGCAATCCATTTAAGTCGCATGCCCTATAGACAGGGAAATCTTACCATCCTGAAGAGCAGGCTGAAAACCGAACCCCATACTTTGATCCGAAGACATTTGCGTAATCGAGTCTCCAAATAGGACGAACTGGTCGTACGGCTTACACAAGGCCTCCTCGGCCGATTGGGCAACCCCGTTAGACATGATGCCGACAGCGGACAGCAGACGCGCAGACAATCAGATGAGATTCAGATCAGATTCAAATCAGTCACTAGAAACCAATAAGGTAGCACACAGTTCAGTTTGCAACAGTTATTCCTCACGAGGACGAGGCACTTCTTATGACCACTGGTGGGGTTGAATCTCGATGGATCTCGGCCGCTTATCGGCTAGTCTGGCTAAATTGATTGAACCGTAGCTTAGCTGGAGAACTAGCTATGCTCTATTGGATACGGAGCTTCGGAGGCAGTTTTGGGGTCAAACTGTCGTCCCTTTTCGTGGATTCATAGGTCGATTCTTATTGGTCTCGGCAAAAAGGTGTTTGTCGGCCTGGGATTATCCACCAACAGCGTTCTTCCATTCTTTGTATACATTTCTCGGGGTGTTGACGCTTCAGGTGAATAGATGTCTGCAATTGATAAATATTTCTTTACTTATCCTCTAGAAGCTAGTCTTTGCGCTTTGAACGCCCACGCTCTGTTTGATATAGATTTTGCTTCTTACAATGCGAATTGTGCTCTTTAGCTGATATATTTCTTTAGTATATGCATCCCAGATCGGATCATTTCCTCGATTACACACAAGACCATGATATGCATCATAGCAACCACACGATCCAGACACAACTTGTGGATAGCTAATAAAATAATTAGAATATGTACATCACTGCGTAGATTTTCGTTCTCTCGGCTGATATCCATTTGTCAATGCAGCAGCTATAGATGGACAGAGGAATCCTTAAGAAGCATTACGCCATTTCTTTCCCATGACATGGAGCAGAACGGTGAAAAGGAAGCTAAAGACAAAGAGAAGAGAACTGGTGACCGCAGAACTAGCAGCGACACCAACATTAGTGAACATGTCGGGAAACCTATCCACAAATTAGCCATCGTCCGGAGATCATGACTGCGTGTCCAGCCAGCATGGAGACAGGAATCTTACCAGAATGGACCGATGAAGCCCCACATCTGCCGAACGAATGTGATAAACACTCCAACACTGCCGGAGTCCCGAGGATAGTTGTCAACAGCATAGGTGATAGCCGTCGTTGTCACCAGCTGATTGCCAAAAGCCGCAATGGCAGTGCCAACGATAGGAGAGACAACCCAGTGGCCTTCGGGTGCCTGCTGCGTGCAGACAAGGAAGACGATCGCACCGACGATTGTCAGAATGACGCCGGGATATGTGAGCCAGAGCCGATACTCGGGTTCGGGTCTTCTCTGAATACGACGAGCCCGGTGGTTCATCCAGAAATCTGATAGAGAGCCACCAACTTGTTCTCCCAGAATCGAACCGATGATCACACCAAGGAATTGCAGACCAAGTTGCTCGGCGTTGAGGCCAAACTTCAGTTGCAGAAGCTGGGGAACTTCCACGGTAATAAGAACGCTACCGAACAAGAAGACCATGGCATACACGATAGCAGGAATAAACACGCGGGCATGCTTCACCAGGGTCAGAGGGTGATAGAACTCGCTAAATCTCAGAGGAGTAGAATCGATCCGGCGGAAGGATAAGTATTGACTTTTGAAGTCTGCAGACAGACTTTCCTCACTGCCACCCAGGTAGAGGGTTTCGGGACCAAAGAACAGATAAAGAATGAACTGAACGCCATTGACGATGGCAAGGACCCAGTAGATCCAGCGATATCCTACACGATAGGCGACGAACCCAAAGATAAGCGGTCCTGTCCGCACATTAGCGAAGCCCAGACTACTTCCAAAATGATAAACGCACCGACTGGGACGCCCAGCGTGACCATCAAGGTCCAGACGCCCATGTACTTGGCTCTCTCCTTCTTGAAGAAGGTTTCCGTCACAACAGCACTCCCAATCGCTGCGGCGGGTGATATGAAGAAGGCTACCAAGGCTCTGCACGCAGCCATGGATCCATATGTAGGGCTCTTGGCACAGCCGACATTACAGATTAAGCTGATAATCAACGACAGGAGAAAGATGGGTCGACGTCCAAACCGGTTTGACAATGGCTTCCAGAACAAAGGAGCTCCACCCAGAATTGCAATCTGGAGAGACGTGAGATAGCTGGCGCTCTGGACGGATTTCCCGAATTCGATGGCAATGTCTTCGTATGCTGGCGTAATGGATGCCGCTGTCAGGGTTGCCATGCAAGCATGGAATGCCACAAGGACTAGATTGAGCACTTTCTGAAAAAGGAGACATAGGTCAGTCATTTTCCGAGCGACGGAAAGATAGGGGCAAAGGCAGTGATACCTTCCAGAGAGGCCAGTTGTATGGATCGGCATTTGATGGGCTTGGAATAGGATCCAGGTCAAGAGTTCCATGGCGTTCAATCAAATATTCTTTGTGAGATACAGAAAGACTGGCAGCGGCAATCTCTGCCTCTGTAGCATGGATGTCATCTGCTTTCTCGAGACATTCGCTGTCTGTTTTCTCTGAGTGAAGAATAATCTTGGTGTCCGGGGCTGAAGGCGGGCGAACGTCCTCCGCCATTTCGATGGAGGGCATGGTATCTCTGTCCCCGAGGGAGAAATCTTGAAAGAGCGAAGTTTGGGGCAAGGTGGAATATAGTAGGATGGGTCAAGAAGAGTCTACCCCGGACGGAGGAAGACCATACGTTTATAGTGCCCCAGAGTAGGACGGGGGTACGCTACTTGAGGTTCCAGATGAGATGATAAGCAAAGTGCATGAGTCGTGGGGACCATTCATTGCTTTGAAACCCGGGGTTGGGGGAATCTGGCGCTCTGTCTGCACTCAAGAGGCAACCCATCCGAGAACATAGCAGATTAGAGACATTCGTGGAGAGGTCTGTGGGGATGAATCCCCACAGACACCAGGGGGAAAGTGAGCTCCGTGAGCATCTAGTTTATATCGAGCTTGTGGCAAATAGCCAATTATCGTCCCAAGTTGTCTCTGTTGGGCGAAGTGAAGAGCTCGATCTGACGCCAGACGATTTCATGGGGGACTTAAGCTCAGGAGTCTTCCTGGACTGGTAATCCCCGCAGCGATATCAACTAGCTATCTAGATAGACGATGGACAATGCCCTGTGTTCGAGGTTCGAGCACGTATGTTTCCGTGATTATGATTCTTTAAGACTCGGAGATACCGGTTTGTCAGACCCGCTGGCTAGATCAGTGACCCACCTGGAATATGGGGTAGAATTTTTGATCTGGGGTATGTCAAGGCCTCTGATAGAGTCCTATATCCTCTTGACTCCTGCCTAACTTGATTATCAACGACAAACTGCTTGAAGAGACCATCGTCGCACTGCCAAGTGGACATCATGAAGCGTTGCTAAGCTTTACCTCAGTTGCCACGAAGCTTGTAACTCCGACTCGGCTTTCTGTTTCAAGTCATTTGGGCCGAGCGTTCGATCCTTTGCCAAGAACTCTTTGGCCGAGGAAGTGACGTACGCAATAAACAGTACGCTCTTGGTCCGACGTGTCATTGTGGTGTCTTCATCCACAGAAATGTTCGTTGAGTCCATGGCTCAATGACTAGTACATGAAGTTGAGTAAGTAGTGTATAATTTCGAGCTGCAGCTTCGAAAGGGTAGAACTCCGGCAATCAATTCGAGGACTAGATGCCTGGGTTGGGGATTATTATTGTGGGGTGTGGGGAGGATGGTCTTCTCTGCCTTGAAGCCTTGCGGAAAATCAAAGATCGCTCCGTCGCTACAGAGTGCTCGGTACAGAGTTAGTGACGGTGATGAAACCATGCTTTCAGCATTGGATCCGACAGCAACATGGCCCATCACAATGGTGTAGTCTCTGTACTTGAATCTGGGATGTCTTCGCCGGTCCCGGTATAGCTGTTTACAGGACGACTTGATCTATACGGTCCATATTAGAAGTGCAAGGCCGGGACTGCAATGAGAGAGTGTGTGACATTAAATCAATATTATAGCTATCTTTCTGGGCCAGCAGGAGGATATATTTACTCATAGTCTTGTAAAGTCTGGGCATTTCTTCGTGCCCCAGGATATATAATGCAGGACATACATGAAGCTTTCCACTAATAATAGCAGTGCCGCTGCTACCACCCGCATGAAGGGCTCATTAACTCATTATTGATGCTCATGCATCTGCAAAGGTGGACAGGGGTACTCGATAATTTATTTATCACGACAAAGGTAACTATATATATGGAATTTAGTGTGCCTGCTTCTTGAAAGACTGTTTATCTTGCAATTGCTAGCAGACTACCAGACTGAATAGTACAGAAGACTGCTACAGTAACCCATTCCCTGCAGTGTTTACTTGACATATATCAGAAGGTAAGTGAGACAGTGACTAACCTGTGTTTGGTTCGAGTTTCACAACTATCTGTATCAAATATCAGTTTTCCCATCCCAGGTCAGTGGCACAGATATGTTGATCGACATACTAGACAGGGAACCCTGTTAGGTTTATCATTGTCAGCACTTGGGCCGATCGAGCTTGCAGCTCGGATAGAAACCGGATGTCTCAACAAGGTGTTCCCGTCTATGTTTGAGACCTGATGCGTTTAGACCCTTATGGAGTCATTTACCGAGGGTATCTTGTATGATTGTTAATCATCACTACGTCTGCTGCTGCTCAGGTTCAACGCTGGCTTCTCCCTGGAGGCTTGGCAAGTGAAGCTACTAGTCTATACACATGCAGGCTTCTCCTTCGGGCCGGTGCTGATCGTAAGCCCAGCTGTAGCATCTTGTCCACACAGTCAACAGATCCAACCTTGATTCGTCTTTATTGAGCAAGAAAGACAATCACGGATTGATGATCCCCATGAGCCAACAGGATGACTCGTCTTGCCCCATTGATGATCACTCCAGATGATGCTATCTGTAGCCTGACCATGACTTGCGGGATGCGGAGGTCACCTGCCCGTGCCACGATTGCTTCCAAGCCCACTAGCAACGATTGGAGAAACGCCTAGATAATTGGAGTAAAAAGCATCTACTGGTACTTGCATCGACCAAGGGCAGGACCTTTCCGGTGGAAGTTTCGCCTCGAAAGCTATCGTTCACTTTTGTTTCATCACGTTTTACCTTTTTCTACACCATTCTCTTCTTCTCTGAGACTTCTTTCATTGTTGAATTGTTTGTTGATATTCAGTTGGTTCCGGGATAACTTCACCGCTTGACCGCTCCCGTACTATCAAAACAAGTGGGACTTGGTTATTCCACTCCAGGACATTTAAAGTTCCTCTTTTGTCTGTCGAGGGCCTGTGGTGGATATAGAGAGGGATATGTTTTTCAGTAAGTCGGATATGAGCAGATCCAGTTCCCTCAAGACGAGTCCTCCTTTAGTGTTTGTTTGTTGTGCCTGAGGAATAGTTATACTCTATCTAACAAGGTTCTCAGTTCTTCGTGTCTAGTTCGAAGCAAGAGCAGCTTCAAATAATCTCCAGAATGCCTCGGTCTGTTCCTCCAAATATATCGCCCTTGCCTCAAAATGACGACTCCAACCTTTCGGCAAGCGAATATCTAAACATCGCTTCCCGCACCGCTCCTCCGTCTCCATCGGCCGTCAGGCGTACACATTCCCTTCTGTCCGAAACTCATACCGGGTATCAGTCTTTGGAATCCCACATGGAAGCCGGTGAAACCACAAGTTTGTTAGGGAAGACTCGCGAAAATCGTCGGGGCACACCACGAAGATCGTACACCAGCATCTCCGCTATTCCGGCCCCTGATAATTATCTCAGACACTCCTTGACGAGCGGTAGCCTACGTCGGTCTCGACATCACAGCCGTGCAAATTCGCAATCCCTGCGATTTAGCCGAAGAGGCAGTATTGACGACGACCAAGGTGAAGACCTTCCACCATCGGCCAAAGATGGAATGACCGCTTCATTTCTTGACGAGCGTAACTGGTACGACCAGTTCACCTCGACTGACTGGGTGCATGACAGTATTGCTGATGGGGCGCGTCTGCGGGAACTGCGCAAGCGGAAGGATTTTCGCGGTCGCCTGCTCGCGGCGTTCGATGGTGCTCAGGGTTGGATTCTGGTTGCGTTGATCGGCTGCATCACCGCTGCCATCGCCTATTTTGTGGACGTGACCGAGGACTTCGTCTTCGATCTGAAAGAAGGATTTTGCACTACAAGATGGTTCCATAACCGTGAAAGCTGCTGTGCAGACACCCTGGACTGCTCTCGATGGCGGTCATGGTCGCAGATTCTCAGTCCGTCTGGTTCTGACAATGGATGGGTCGACCATTCCATGTTTGTGCTCTGGGTGGTTATCCTTTCGGTTATCTCATGCTACCTGACGCTGTTCACCAAGACTGTTGTGCCATCGTCGGTCTCGCTCACGACGCTAGATGAGAACCTCGGTGCCGGGACTTCTCAAGGAACGAAGCGTGACACCTCCGAGGACGATTCTCCAGCATCAGTAATTAGCCCGAGGACGCATTATCCAACTATCTCCACGCGCCCCGCCATGACTTACTATTCCGCAGCGGGCAGCGGAGTGGCCGAGGTGAAAGTCATCAACAGCGGTTTCGTCCTTCACGGCTATCTCGGGTTCAAGACTTTGGTCGTCAAGACTATTGCGCTAGTTTTCAGTGTCTCGTCCGGCCTGAGTCTTGGGAAGGAGGGTCCGTATGTGCATATTGGCGCCTGTGTCGGAAACATCGCATGTCGGTTGTTCTCCAAGTACAACGATAACGACGGCAAAAGACGAGAGGTGCTCAGCGCCAGCGCTGCAAGTGGGGTCGCCGTCGCTTTTGGTGCCCCAATCGGTGGAGTTTTGTTCAGTTTGGAAGAAGTCAGTTATTATTTCCCGCCAAAGACTTTATTCAGGACGTTCTTGTGCTGCATCGCGGCAGCTCTTTCTTTGAAATTCCTCAACCCCTACGGCACTGGCAAGATTGTCCTTTTTCAGGTCCGGTATGTGACTGATTGGGAGATATTTGAAATCGTCGTTTTCGCACTGCTTGGGGTTCTAGGAGGAGCGGTTGGCGCTCTCTTCATCAAGGCCTCGAGTCTGTGGGCGAAATCATTTCGCAAACTTTCCATCATTAAACGCTGGCCGATGCTGGAAGTTATTCTTGTTGCATTGGTGACCGGAGTGGTCAGTTTCTGGAATCGGTACGCCAAGCTGCCTGTCTCCGAACTCCTTTTCGAGTTGGCAAGTCCATGTGATCACGAGTCCGTGACATCGACTGGATTATGTCCCACCGAAGACGGGATCGGCGCGATTATCAGCGATCTGCTGGTAGCCTTCGTGATCAAGAGTCTTCTGACGGTGGTGACATTCGGCATTAAGGTGCCCGCCGGAATCTATGTCCCGTCCATGGTTGTTGGCGGTCTCATGGGCCGCATTGTTGGCCATGTGGTGCAATTCTTGGTTGTAAAGTTTCCAAACTTCTTTCTATTCTCGACCTGTCCGGTGTACTCGGGCATGGAGTCCTGCGTTGTTCCAGGAGTGTATGCAATGGTGGCCGCTGGGGCCACCATGTGCGGCGTAACTCGTTTGTCTGTCACTCTGGCGGTCATTCTGTTCGAGTTGACGGGCAGCCTGGACCATGTCCTGCCCTTTTCCCTGGCAGTTCTTTGCGCCAAATGGACTGCAGATGCCATTGAGCCTCGTAGTATTTATGTAAGTCTAGCGTCCATATGACTGCTAATCCCAGGATGAGCTAACTTTGATAGGACCTGCTCACTGATATGAATTCTTATCCGTTCCTCGACAACAAGATTCAGGTTCTCTCGGAGGACGAACTCGGGGATATTGTCCGACCTGTTCGGAAAAGTCGCGTGATTGATATTTCAGAATCGCCTTTTGTGCCAGCAACCGAGTTGCGCTCCAAACTGCAGCACCTGCTCATGGCAGGTGAGCTGGACAGCGGCCTCCCTATACTGCGCAACGATATTTTGTGTGGTATTATACCGGCTCCAGACCTTGAGTACGCCCTTGACACTATAGAGGATGAGGAACACACCATGTGCCTCATGTCAATGGACACGGCTTCTGCTGTCGTTGACAGCGAGGATTCCAACGGCAATAGCTGGGTAGACTTCCGCCGATATATTGACCCGGTATGTAGCCTCATTTTTCCCGCTGTGATTCTTAAACTGACAGTTCCTTGCAGGCTCCAATCTCTCTCGATATACATTCGCCCATCGATCTTGTCTACCAATGTTTCGCCAAATTGGGACTGCGCTATCTGTGCGTTCTCCGCGACGGACAGTACGCAGGCCTGGTCCACAAGAAGGCATTCGTCAAATATGTCAAGGAGAACGAATGAGCGAGACATCCTCTACCCACATGGATCGGGTTGAAGCATACTGCCAAGTATCAACCCATCTTTTTTGGCATACCCGGCGTTTGCATTCACATTTGTCCCATAATTCTTGCCCTACATATGTTCCTTGGTTGTATTAACTTTCCGTTTGGCAAGTCCTGTATATGAACCTCGGACTTGAAGCGAGGAACTCTGCTTTGGCATTTACACAGGCTTCATGTAGATTACGGTTGGCTTTTTGACGAGTCGTTTCAGCGGACATATATCATGACAGCATGTTATACAGTATATACGGAGCTCAATATTGACATATGTATATGAGATTAGCAATCACTCAATTTCCAACCCGTAGTCACTACAATATCCGTTCATAACCCACCATCTGGATCCGCACATCGCCCTCCTCCCTCCATTTCGACGAGACTTCCTCGCCCACCCACCCGGACACCTCCTCCTCGCTCGCCATCCTCCACTTCCCCCCAGCCGCAAGCTCCTTATCTACTGGGAAGAAAGTATCACACTCAAACTCCGTCCCATCCACCCTCTCCACATTCGTCATCACAATCCGCAGCGGTTGTGTCTCGCTCATCCGCAACGCAGAAGCATATATCTCCGCCCCACCAATCACAAATACATTCCCCAGTCTCCCCTCCGCCCCGTAGCCACCCTCCAAACTCGCCAGCGCGTCCTCCAGCCCTGTACTCACGAGAGCATCTGTCTGCGCCTGCGCCTGCTCTTGTTTCTGAGCTTGCGCCTGAGCCTGCTCAGCAGCAGCAGCCTTCGCCCTCTTCGCCTCCAACTCCCTCATTATCCGTTCCCGCACAGAACCAGTACTATCCCTCGTAATCACAACATTGATGCGCTTCGCGAGCGGGCGGAGGTTCTGAGGCAGCGAGTCGTAGGTCTTGCGGCCCATGATGATCGCGTTTGTGGTTCCGGGGCGAGGGGGCCGCGATGTCGCGCGCGCGAAGAACGCCATGTCTGCTTTTATGCGCGGCCAGGGGAGGGTGCCGTGCAGGCCGATGCCGAGGCGGGTGGGGAGGTTTTCGCTTGTGCGGATTGGGGTCGTGGCCACGATGAGGGTTAGGGGTTGTGAGGGGGGCATTTTGGTTGCTGTCGTGTAGGAGGTGGTTGTAGATGGAGGAATGATTTGAGATGGAGATGCAGAAAGTGGGTTGATTGGATTGTTTGGACGTGTCGCGCGAATCGAGCTGATATGGTTGATAAGAAGTTTATCGTGGAGTGATTGCCCCACTAGAGAGGTGTGAAGAGCATGCTCCAGATACTACGTTAGTAGTAGAGAGGTACGGAGTATTTTAGCATGTTTGTATTGCTGATGATTCAATGGGTATCTATAATTACAAGTTCCTATGGAACAGCCTGGAAAAACTTGAAGAAAACACCATACGCCAATCCCATGCAGAGCAAACCTCGCCCAAAAGTAATCACTTCGCAGGCTTCAACAGCCCACCCTCCGCAATAACCTTCTGAATAGCCTCAGCATTGCTCTCCAACTGCTCTCTCCGTTTCACATCCGCTTCGTCTTCTCCCAGAGTGTCGAGTTTCCCAAACAGCCAGGCCTCCTTCATTGTGCGGGTTAGGGAGAGAATATCCTCTGCTGCGCGCACCTGTCGTATACTCGCGTATCAGCATATAACACTTCGTATCCTACTGATGGGGCGACTTGTGCTTTAACACATACCAGCGCGGTTGACTCCACGTCAAGCTGATACGTTTCGACAGCTGTTGCTGTGTGACTTGTATTTTCAACCTGCGACTGAGGTCAGTCGGCTCCACCGCGGTCTCTGTCCTAGAGTACACGAACGGTAGCTGTAGCCATTATATTCTCGAATCGCTGGAGTAATTGTGAGATGTTGGCATTGATGCGATCTGCATGTGATGCGGTTAGTTGGGTTACTGTAGGTTCGAGATGCCAAGGGCAGGCAGGCATTGCGCTCGAAACTCACTATGCAGTACTTTAGATGAAGGTTGAGAGTCCATTATTGCGCTTCAATTGGGTTTTGACGGTGTTGATGTCTGGAGTTCATCTGAAGAGAGACTGGATATTATCCCTCACGCTGATGTTGAAGGTGGGGATTATGGCGGTCCAATATTCTGCCATCATCACTCCTGTTTGCTCAGTTTGAATCGTTGTTTTAGATGCCCTGTCTTAATGTATCTTTTTGCAACAAGAACTGACCGATCAGCCACATTACAGGGTAGTCTTGTAATTATTTGCACAAGCTAGCAGCACAGATATAGGCCTATCGCGTAGATGAATTACCCATACAGAAAATGTGGCATGAATTTGGTGTATCTTATATGTTGCGGAGTTCGGAACGGCTCATAGTCTCATGATCGAGCACCAACTGACTGCAAGCGCTCCTCAAACTATGACTTCAAACAAGGCAAACGTAAGAGTTAGGACATCTCTGAGAACCATTCACCAGGGGCGCCTAGGCCAACGAGGCTATGCCGAATGGCTTCAGTAGGGTTGCCTTCCTTCCCATCACTCTAGCCCGCCTTATGGTTACAGCAGGGTCGTCAAGCCAGTCATCCACCCTGCGGACTTCGTTCTAAGTTGAAATGGAGCTTGTACGTAGCTCCGGGTATTGCTCAAAAAGGCGAAAACGGGCGCCAGGTTTGTCGAGTATCAGTGAGAGTGCCAATCTACCGGACATACTTGGACTAGTGTACATTAGCAGTATTCTTCATATCCCTTCGGAAGACTTGACCCACCATAAATCTTCTGTGAAAATCGGAGCGCAACAAATCCTGTCATATCATTAGCGTCATTCCAGATGCCGCGCTGAGAAGTCTTACGTTGACAAACTCTTTGCCCCGTTTCTCTTCGGTCCCGCGAGCTTGATTCTTGAAGACAACGTCGTCGTCCCATCTCCGCTTGAGATTGAAGTCTTGGGGATTGAGCAGCGGGTTGCCCCTGGCAATGTCATACTCTCGTTGCTCCTCTTCCTGTGCAGCACGTTCGCGTTCCTAGAAATCGGTGAGTATGGTAGAAAACTACACAATCGAATGAAACCAACCTCTTTCTCTTTCTGCTCTAGCCTCTCCCTCTTAATTTTTTCCAGTTCCCGCATCAATTCCGCAGCTTCATCTTCGTCATCACTGCACCGTGTGAGCATGTTCCATCGCAGCCTGACCGGGAATGGGATATTTACCTCTCTTCTTCACTACTGTCATCCTCTGATCCTTCCGAGTCCGCGTCTATATCCCGAGTTTCCTCTAATATCCGCCGTCGTTTTGCTTCCGGGTCCTCTTCTGCTTCGCCTGCACCATCAGGAGGGGCCCCTTCTAGTAGACGTTTCGGCGCCGCGCTTTCAATGACCGGTTCAGTGATTGGGACTCCGTTCTTCTTGGCAAAGTGAGCCGCCTCAGCCTGGAGTAGCTCGGCTCGTAGGTCGCGTTGTCGGACTTCGGTTTCACTTCCTTGCCCTAGTTGACTGGAGATAGTCAGAATGGAGTGTCCTCCGCTGATAACGCGTTGACCTACCGAGTCTTGAGGTGTGTATATGCGGGTAGAAGTCGTTGATGATAAGCTGGTCCACGAAGGGCCTCTTTCCCTTGCGCCTATACCATGGTGAGCTCAGCTTCAAGCACGAATAGTGAGAATGAGCACCTACGGGATCGAAGGTGGGTCTGTGAGCTATGATCAAGTTAGCGCATTAACTTTGCAATGTCATATTTAGCTTCACCATACCTGTAGTCATGATGGGTTGTCACGGATGGGCTGTTGTATGTTTCCTGTTGGATGATCTATTCTTGCCGGAGGATGATAATGCCAATGTTGCGGCCTCAGGCTACAAGATGAATCAGCCATTCTCACCGCTTTCGGGCTACTACTGATATGATTGGCTTATCTGGAAGATTGATGATCCGCTGCATTCAATGACGCTGCAGAATCCAGAAATTTCCCAAAAAGTCCGTCTTGGTCGACCCCGTCGGGGCCAAGTCCGCCTCCGCAACCATGAACAAAGAAGCACCGCTCTCAATTGCTGAGCGCGACTTCATCCTCAATGCTCTGCGCGAGGATGTGAGACTGGATGGTCGCCACGCTGACCAGCTTCGTCCTCTGACCGTAACATTCGGGGAAGAGTACGGGCATGTGAAAGTGCAGCTGGGCAAGACGAGGTGGGTTCTGTCCCTTCGATTCAGCGTCGTATCTGAAGCAGACTGACCTTTCTATAGTCTCATTGTGCGCATATCGTCGGAAGTAACAAAACCTCGCGATGACCGTCCCTTTGATGGCATCTTCACAATTGCCTTAGAGCTTACGGCTATGGGCTCACCAGCTTGGGACAATGGACGGTATGGCTGGCACCATGTGTTGGACCGCGAATTCAGCTAATATCCATACTCATCAGACAAGGAGATCTCGAAGCTTACGTCGCACACGTCCTTGACCGACTTGTGCGCCACTCGAACGCTTTAGATACCGAGTCATTGTGCATCCTCAAGGGAGTCAGTTGCTGGAGCATCCGCGCCGACGTCCACGTCACCGACTACGATGGCAACCTCATTGACGCCGCGTGTATTGGAGTGATGGCTGGACTGCAGCACTTCCGTCGTCCGGATGCGGTTGTCAAGGACGGACAGGTGGTTGTCTACGGGCTAGACGAGCGGGTGCCGGTTCCCTTGAATATTACGCACAAACCTCTTTCGGTTACCTTTCACACCTTTGATGAAGGCAAACGGGTCATCCTCGATGCGACTCGGAAAGAAGAGCAAGCCTCGGAAGCGGACGTCGTCTTTGGCATGAATAATGCCGGAGATGTGTGTTTCGTTTCCAAGTTTTCCGGCTCCCCTGTGGATGCATTAGTATTTGTGTCGAAGTCATCGGTTGCTCTTGAGAAGGTCAAGGAGATCAATGCGATTATCGACAAAGCCCTGCAAGCCGATTCTGCTAAAAGGTCAAAGAACGGAATGGCGGAAGAATCAAGGGCGGAGAATGACCGGTGACTCGATACTCATGAGCATAACAACGACGAAAGGCAACATGGTAATGATACCAAGGATGTGATGTAATATAGAGCTCCATAATGATGTTTATTAGTCTCAATTGAAGTCTTCCCAGTCTATCTCTACAGTATTACACGTGTACAGGAGGTCTCGGTCGATCTAGAAAGCGAAATCACACATGGCTTCAGGCGAGACGTCCGCAGCCCCTGTCAATCATGTCGAGAAATCATAATCGGATCGACTCTTGGGGACGATGGATCGTTCTCAGGCCTCAGCTTTTACCCTGAGTGGGCCGGTGGACGCGCATCCTCATTTGGCACAGGAACAAAACGGCTGCTGGGGGGGGGAGGTAAAAGCGTAAATCGAGAAAAAAAAAAAAAAAAAAGGAAAACAAGCGGTCCTCAGGGGAATGAATGTCTCAACCAATTCGAATACTTGAGAACCTTTCTATCAAACTTCTTAGCTTTTCACGAACGTTGACTTCCGTGTCTCTGTTGTTGACTATTTATAAAGCCAGCTAACTAACTTACCTTGGTGAACCACGGCCGAGTGTCAGCACCGCCCAGTGGAATCCGCAACAGCCAACCAGCCAACGTCGTTTCGCCGCCCATCCCAAAACACCTCTTCTAGGCATTCAAGAATAGTCTACCATTTGCTACTTGCTGTCCTTATTCGCATCTTCCAGCTCTTCACAATCTGCCTCGTCCGATCGGTTCTTCCTTCCAACCCGTTCAAACCCCCTTGCGCAACCTCGTGGCCGTTGTTGTCAACCAAATTACCCAGCCACTCCCCACTCACTCTTCCCCGAGTCTCGGTCAATGCTTCAGGGTCACAACATCTCTGTGACGGAGTTTAGCCGCACCAAGCATCATGGCCAGCGGTAGGCCTCCAGGTCTCCATCCAGCCGCTGGCCGCGATGAGGACCTGATGCAGATGGAGGATTCGACTCCCATATACAGTACGGGGCAGCGCCCGCCGGTCAACGACGACAACCTGTTGCGACAGTACAATATTGACGATTCCGATCAGCCTCAACCGCGTCCCTCGGTCTCGTACGATAACTTTGTTGGCGGGCGGGCACCGCCAGCTGCTGGAGCCCATGCATCGACCTCTGCGCATCCTCCGGCCCAACCGGGGGCACATCTCAGCGATCCTTACTCCGGAGCGGAGGTGTCTCGAACCTATTCGCAAACATCCGGCCTGAGCAACTACCAGCGGTATTCAGTTGACGAGTTTGACGATGACCGGGATATGCATGGGTACTATAACATGGATGACGACGACCATATGGCGTCGCCCCATCGCGTACGGCAGGCGAAGGACAGGAATAGTATTTTAGGTTTGGGAGGCGGCCTGATGGGGAGAGCGAAGCACATGCTTGGAATGGGACCTGAGTACTCGGAGATGGATCTCCCGCTGACGGAGGCCGGGGCCAGAGCCGCACGGGTGGAAAGCGTTGAAGGCGGCGAGACGGCTGCGTCTAGTGCCCAGAAAAAGTCCAGGAAGTCGGACTTCAAGTTCGGGTTTGGTCGAGGGAAGGTCGACCCGTCAACGCTTGGTCCACGTATGATTACGCTCAACAACCCGCCTGCCAATGCTGTTCACAAATTCGTCGACAACCATGTGTCCACGGCCAAATACAACATCGTTACCTTCATCCCGAAGTTCCTATTCGAGCAGTTCTCGAAATACGCCAACCTGTTTTTCTTGTTCACCGCCGTGCTGCAGCAGATCCCCAATGTCTCCCCGACGAATCGTTACACCACTATTGTTCCACTGTTGATTGTGTTGTTGGTTTCTGCGATCAAGGAGCTGGTGGAAGATTTCAAGCGAAGAAACTCGGACAAGTCGCTCAACCACTCCAAAACCCAGGTTCTGAAGGGTTCCGCTTTTCATGAAACTAAATGGGTCGATGTGGCTGTCGGCGACATTGTTCGTGTCGAATCCGAGCAGCCATTTCCGGCCGACTTGGTGCTTCTGGCCTCGTCCGAACCCGAAGGTCTCTGCTACATCGAGACTGCCAACCTGGACGGGGAGACCAATCTAAAGATCAAGCAGGCAATCCCCGAGACCGCGCATCTGGTCAGTCCCGCTGACCTGAGCCGCTTGAGTGGGCGCATCCGGTCGGAGCAACCCAACAGCAGTCTTTACACTTATGAAGCGACTCTTACTATGCACGCTGGAGGGGGCGAAAAGGAGCTTCCGTTGGCACCAGATCAGCTTCTCCTTCGAGGAGCAACCTTGCGTAACACTCCCTGGATTCATGGTATAGTCGTCTTTACCGGTCACGAAACGAAACTGATGCGCAACGCAACTGCTACCCCGATCAAGCGGACCGCCGTCGAGCGGATGGTGAACGTCCAGATTCTGATGCTGGTCAGCATTCTCGTGTCTCTCAGCGTGGTCAGCTCCGTCGGGGACCTCATCATTCGACAAACTCAGGCCAAGAAACTTGTCTATCTCTACTACGGCAGTACGAGTCCGGTCAAGCAATTCGTGCTCGACATCTTCACGTACTGGGTTCTCTACTCCAACCTTGTTCCCATCTCTCTCTTTGTCACCATCGAAATTGTAAAGTATGCACAGGCATTCCTGATCAATTCTGACCTTGACATTTACTACGACAAGACCGACACTCCCGCCACCTGCAGGACCTCTTCGCTTGTCGAAGAACTCGGTCAGATTGAGTATATCTTCTCCGATAAGACTGGAACCTTGACCTGCAACCAGATGGAGTTCAAGCAGTGTAGCATCTACGGTGTACAGTACGGTGACGAAGTATCTGAAGACCGCCGAGCTACAGCTGATGACGGAGCCGAAGCTGGAGTTTACGACTTCAAAAAGCTCAAGGAGAACTTGCAGTCTCATCCATCCGCTGATGCCATACATCACTTCCTCACTCTCCTAGCGACCTGCCATACAGTCATTCCCGAAAGAAATGCGGCAGACCCCGACAAGATCAAGTACCAAGCCGCATCTCCTGACGAGGGTGCCTTGGTAGAGGGTGCCGCCGTGCTGGGCTATCGCTTCACCAACCGAAGGCCACGGTCCGTGTTGTTCACCACAAATGGTCAAGAGTACGAGTACGAATTGCTCGCGGTCTGCGAGTTCAATTCGACAAGAAAACGAATGTCGACCATTTTCCGCTGTCCGGATGGGAAGATTCGCATCTACACCAAAGGTGCGGACACTGTTATTCTCGAACGGTTGGGACCTGATAACCCTATTGTGGAAGCAACCCTGCAGCATCTCGAGGAGTATGCGTCCGAGGGTCTTCGGACACTGTGCCTCGCCATGCGTGAGATCCCAGAAGAAGAATATCAGCAGTGGATACAGATCTATGAGAAGGCTGCAACAACAGTCGGCGGCAATCGTGCCGATGAGCTTGACAAAGCCGCAGAGCTGATTGAGAAGGACTTCTATCTCCTTGGTGCTACGGCTATTGAGGATCGACTGCAGGACGGCGTCCCAGACACCATCCACACACTGCAGACGGCTGGAATCAAGATCTGGGTCTTGACCGGTGACCGACAAGAAACCGCAATCAACATCGGCATGTCGTGCAAGCTTATTTCAGAAGACATGACGCTACTGATTGTCAATGAGGATAATGCTCAAGCCACCCGGGATAACCTGACCAAGAAGCTACAGGCTGTTCAGAGCCAGGGCACATCTGGCGAGATCGAGGCTCTTGCTCTCATCATTGATGGTCGGTCATTGACATTTGCGCTGGAGAAGGACATGGAGAAACTGTTCTTGGATCTGGCAGTCCTGTGTAAAGCAGTCGTTTGCTGGTAAGTCACTGCTTTAACCTTTTACTCAATTCATGATGCTGATATCTTCATAGTCGTGTATCCCCCCTTCAGAAGGCTTTGGTCGTCAAGCTGGTCAAGCGGCATCTCAAGTCTTTACTTCTGGCCATCGGTGACGGCGCCAACGATGTTTCGATGATCCAGGCGGCCCATGTCGGCGTCGGTATCAGTGGTGTCGAAGGTCTTCAGGCCGCCCGGTCCGCGGACGTTTCTATTGCCCAATTCCGTTATCTCCGGAAGCTGCTTCTTGTCCACGGTGCATGGAGTTATCACCGTATCAGTCGAGTCATTTTATACTCATTTTACAAGAATATCGCCCTTTACATGACTCAATTCTGGGTAAGCAGCTCTGTGCAGACGCTTTGCTCTCTTGTACTGACGGAAATAGTACTCATTCCAAAATGCTTTCTCGGGTGAAGTTATTTACGAATCCTGGACGCTCTCCTTCTACAACGTTTTCTTCACTGTGCTCCCTCCATTTGTCATGGGAATCTGTGACCAGTTCATCTCTGCCCGTCTGCTCGATCGCTATCCGCAGCTATACCAGCTTGGACAGAAGGGACTGTTTTTCAAGAGACACAGCTTCTGGTCGTGGATCGCCAACGGGTTCTACCACTCGCTGCTGCTTTACATCGTCTCTCAGCTGATTTTCCTCTGGGATCTACCACAAGGAGACGGCAAGGTGGCGGGCCACTGGGTTTGGGGCTCCGCCTTGTATACAGCGGTCCTGGCCACTGTCCTGGGCAAGGCAGCATTGATCACCAACATCTGGACCAAGTATCACTTTATTGCCATTCCCGGATCCATGGTCATCTGGCTCGTTTTCCTTCCGGCATATGGTTATGCGGCACCGGCGATCGGCTTCTCCACCGAGTACTATGGCACGATCCCCCGGCTCTTCACCTCACCCATCTTCTACCTGATGGCCGTCGTCCTGCCCTGCATTTGCCTTCTCCGCGACTACGCCTGGAAATACGCCAAGCGAATGTACTACCCGCAACACTACCACCACGTGCAAGAAATCCAAAAGTACAACGTGCAGGACTACCGACCTCGCATGGAGCAGTTCCAGAAGGCGATACGCAAAGTCCGACAAGTACAGCGCATGCGGAAACAGCGCGGCTACGCGTTCAGTCAGGCCGACGAGGGCGGACAGATGAGAGTCGTCAATGCTTATGATACCACGAGAGGAAGAGGGAGATATGGCGAAATGACCAGTTCGAGGACACTGGTTTGATATGATTTGTTTCTTTCTGTTTCTATAGCTCCATCTCTTGTCCATTGCACCATACTGCCCATGTCTGTATTATTTACTTGGACTTTGCAGTCCTCGCTATGTTTGTTTCTCTTCTCCACGAGTTAATGTGAAAATCTTGTCATGATTGGAGGTTAGCGATGTGAACAGGTGCTTCAATACTACCGTTGAATATCTGTTTATTTGGATAATACGAATATGATGTCCAGTAACTGACATATATGTACAACGTACAATGTATCGCTTTCATACAACATAAAGTTTGATATAGTGGGAAGAGTGGGCAAGATTATCGCGTACATCTCTCCTGCGGAGGCCTCCAACCCACCCCCAACCCCTCGAGCACCAACCTCTCCCTCTCCTCCCAGGTCTCCCCGCCGCGCTCCAAATCAATCACCTGCCCGCCGCTCGTCCGCTCCCTCACCCCGCTCGAGTCGAACTTCCACCCGTGCGCCTTCTTGGCGTACCGCCGCAGATCCCGCTCGAAAGTCGTATCGCCCGACCAGCCCAGCACGGCACACCCGACTGTCCGCCACGGCGAGATGATGATGTCTACCCGGCGGTGGACGTTGGGGTTGCGTTTTCTGCGCTGTCTTTCTCCTTCTTCTGGGGTGTCTCCGCCACCCCCGGCGGGAGTCTCGGCATCATCGCCGTCCTCGAAATGCGGATCCTGCCAGACGACAAGCGCCTTATCCAGCGAGTCAAAGTGTCTGCCTGTGTCATCACCCCGGAAAGGCAGAGGCTGCTGTTCGCGGTTCG